>NC_059216.1:34390799-34690799 GCF_020615455.1 Coregonus clupeaformis | reverse complement strand
ATTTCGCTACACCCGCAATAACATCTGCTAAATATATGTATGTGACCAATACAATTTGATTAGATTTGATCAGGCAGCGGCGCTAACGCAGTGCACAGCAGGGCAGTGTATGGTTGACATTCTGAGTAAATTGCCTATATACCTATTTTAATAAAAATGTTAGATTTACACAAAGCAAGAGAAAAATGTAGACAGAGGTAAGAGTCTCATCAAAGCAGCGCAAAATATCCGGTCAGAGAATGTTTTTTCTTTCTCTCTCTCGAATGTCGGATGATCTGGGCCAATAGCCGAAGTCAATTTTTATAGCGGACACTCGTGTCTTATTTTCGTAGAAACCCAAATGTCTATTTTCTCTCAATTTTATATGAATATGACATGGCCTTTTAAGCCACTTTGAGTTTAATGCATGCTAGATTTCTCCTGCCGCGTTATTTCATGATCAAACAATAAAATGAATCTAACAGAGGCTCTCTCAGAAAGTTTTAAGTTGTTTTTGAATAACCCAGAGACATGGGAGGTCTAAGGTAATAATGAGAGAGATAGAAGAAACAATAGCAAGATATAAAATCAAATGAGAAATTTGAACAAACCTTACATTTGAGCAAAGCATTATAGCACAGAAATGATGCATGCGAATCCAGAAAAAATATCCTTCCTTGCCATAGCGAACCAGATGGCCAAAAGCCTAATCCTACTAACTGAAATATCATAAAAGCATTAAGACAAATTAAAGTTATGAAGAGTATTTTCCAAACTATTCTAATAAAAAGAGTTTAATGTCCTAAAGTTGCAGCATTTCAGAATAATAATTATGAAAATCTGAGTCTATGCTATTCTCATTCACAGATTTATTTTGAATGACAAATATTTTAGGCCACAATAAGTGAAATTGAGCAAATAATACAAAGAAGGAGAAATCTAGTGAGGACTCAAAAGAAAATGTAGGCTACAGCTGAGAAAAGCTTATGAAAGAAATGTGTAGTTGGCCTAGGCCTATTTCCATATTATTCTAGCAATGCGCAACCTACCTACAACGCATATAGTAGCCTAGCCCTAATAAGAGAGGAGGATGAGGAAAAAATGTGAATCAATTTATAAATATGCAGTTCTGAGGACAGCAGAGTTACTCTGCAGCCCATGATGATTTACAACCCATCACAAGATGCACAGCCAGCAAGGGTTACTTGCACCATCTACTTTTTATGTACAATATTTTGGATGGCCACTAGGGGGGCGATAACATTGTCTATGGCAGGGGTGTCAAACTCATTCCATGGAGGGCCTAGTGTCTGCTGGTTTTTGGTTTTTCATTTCAATTAAGACCTAGACAACCAGCTGAGGGGAGTTCCTTACTAATCAGTGACCTTAATTCATCAATCAAGTACAAGAAAGGAGTAGCACCCAATATCAGTCATCTACTCTATTTATTATTTATGCATAGTCTCTTTAACTCTATCTACAAGTCTAGGTCCAAAGGGCTTCTTAACAGCTTCTACCCCCAAGCCTTAAGACTCCTGAACAGCTAATCATGGCTACCCGGACTATTTGCATTGTCCCCACCTCACCCCACCCCACACCCTCTTTTACGCTGCTGCTACTCTGTTTATTATCTATGCATAGTGACTTTAACTCTACCCACATGTACATATTACCTCAATTACCTCGACTAACCGGTGCCCCCGCACATTGACGCTGTACCGGTACCCCCTGTATATAGCCTCCCTACTGTTATTTTATTTTACTGCTGCTCTTTAATTATTTGCTCTTTTTTATTTTTCTTAAAAACTGCATTGTTGGTTAAGGGCTTGTAAGTACGCATTTCACTGTAAGGTCTACACATGTTGTATTTGGCGCATGTGGCAAATAAAATTTGATTTTATTTGATTTTTAGTGTATATATAAATCGTTGACCGCCACCAGGGCCAGCTCTAGCCTTTTGGGGGCCCTAAGCGAGATTTTGTTGAGGGGGGCCCCCACCTCGCTGGCAAAACATTTTAGTGGCCCCCTTCTTGACGGAGGAGAGAAAATGTTGCCGTTTAAAAGCAAGTTTTCTGTAATTCTACACATTTTGCCAAGGGGTGGAGCGAACATTTTGAAACTTTATAACTAACGTCAAGCAATTTTACACGTTTTGCCATGGGGTGGAGAGACATTTTTGCAGTTTAAAAGCTAATTTCCTGCAATTCTGCACATTTTGCCATGACTTATGCCATGTTAATATGATATCTGAGTGAGAGTGACTAACAAAATCAAATGGGGGTCCCCTGGAGGTCAGGGCCCCTGGGCACGTGCCCTGCATGCCTGGTCTGTAATTTGGCCATAATTACTACAAGGTTTAGATGGCTGGCTAGACTAACTTATCAATCTAAAAAAAAATTGCTGACATGGGCTAATTGAGTGACTGTCAGTGACTGACATAACTAGAGAAAAACTGTTGATGCACAACCAAATTTCGCAACTGCCCCTTGTGTATACTTCTATATAAACTTTCAACAGTCAGTTGAGACCCTGACTGAGTCCCCCCAAAAAATGTTTTTCTTTTATTTAAAAAAATGGAGACCGCTTAAATAATAATAATAATAATAATAATATGCCATTTCGCAGACGCTTTTATCCAAAGCGACTTACAGTCATGTGTGCATACATTTTTACGTATGGGTGGTCCCGGGGATCGAACCCACTACCCCTGGCGTTACAAGCGCCATGCTCTACCAATTGAGCTACAGAGGACCTTGCCCCTGATTGCCACCCTCTCCAGAGTGGCCAGTTAGAGACGACAGATTTACAGTGGCAGGTTTTTGGAACGTACCAACTAAGTATACACAGAGGGGGACTAGTACAGTATGGGTGTTTTATAGAACGTACCAAGTGCATGGGGGGATCTGGGCGAAGAGACGATTTGCCCAGGGTGGTCAGGGTGCGCTGGAACTCCCCTGCCAACCACTTGGTCTTGTCCAATCCCATGGAGCCGATGCTGGAGAACTGACCAATGACGGGCCACTTCTCTTCGTTGGGGATGGGCCGTGTGTGGTCGTGCAACAGCTATACAGAGAGAGACACAGAGAGAGGGTCAAAACTGAGGAAAACACGTGTTAATGCTGGGCTGGAACAAAAGCCTGCATTCACAATGCAGCCATCCAATCCCGGTATAGAGCATTTGAAAATGTCACAACTATTTCATCTGAGAATGTATAAGATAGAAGTAAGAGAAGAACTCTTACTTTTCTCAACCTCAGGTGACCCCACCTCTCCATGTCTGAGCCCAGGTACCTCCCTGGAGTAGAACCTATCAGATACACCCTTAGGAGGAGAGAGGAGGAGCTGTCAACATCTCAAATGTTCAGTTGGCATGAAGTGGGAACACCCCCCAAAATGATTTATTATGGACAAGGTAGTACCTAATCTGTGTCAAATGTTTTCTGCCAATTGAACATGATCATCGTTTAACATAGTCTCACCTGGTCTCAGACAGGTCATGCTCTCTGATCCTCTGGATCCAGTCGGTGAGTTCGGGGGCACGATAGGCCCCCAGGTACTCCAGGAGGTCCCGCTTGAAAAGGGTGGGAGACTCCCCCGCAGTCTCTGGACTCCCCTCGGGTAACCGTAAATACAGAGGACTCATCCACAACCTGAGACACACACGCAGAGAGATACTGTCACAATTCAACATCTGTTAAATATTACTGCACACAATACAATAACACAACCCCTAGTCATCAGTGTTCTGATGTATCCCCATGAGCCTACATTTACCCTCAATGACGTGTTTTTCATTCATCATTCTAACTAAATAAAACACAGCAAGACAATCTCACAACATCAACACACCCTGCATAATATTCCTTTAGTCATTTGTCATCCACAGCATGACAGAGGCTGAAAGCCAGGGTGGAGTGACAGACATCGCAGGCGTGTGTGATGTGACCCCAATGACGGGGCAGGCTGCTACAAAATAAAACAGGACGGAACTCATCATTTTTTTTGGGGGGGGTAGAAGGATTACTTTATCCTATCCCAGGTATTCCTTAAAGAGGTGGGGTTTCAAATGTATCCGGAAGGTGGTGAGTGACTCCGCTGTCCTGGCGTCGTGAGGGAGCTTGTTCCACCATTGGGGTGCCAGAGCAGCGAACAGTTTTGACTGGGCTGAGCGGGAACTATGCTTCCGCAGAGGTAGGGGAGCCAGCAGGCCAGAGGTGGATGAACACAGTGCCCTCGTTTGGGTGTAGGGACTGATCAGAGCCTGAAGGTACGGAGGTGCCGTTCCCCTCACAGACACCAGGAACCCCTTCTAGGTAGATGCCAAAACCAGACATATACTACAACCATTTCAACACGATGATCAGATAGAGATAGAGTGTAAAAGCGAATGTGATTTTGAGAGTGTGTGTGTGTGTGTATTAAATGAGGGATGATGTGAAGGAGGAGAGACAGGTAGGGAAGAGAGAGTGAGAAACCATATTCAGGTAAGGGATGAGTTAGCCAAACTATAGTTCTGTAATGGCTGCTCTCTCTGTTAGAGTCTCTCTAATGGATCTGGTTTCAAGGGTTAGGGAGAGGTGGAGTAGAAAGGAAATTACCTCAGGGGGATCACCTGAATGAAAGAATAAAACAAAAATGGGATGATTACATCTCTACTGTTAGTGTAAGAGATGGACATTAAAAAGAGATGAACTGCAGAGATATTGAATAGGCCTATGTGTTTCTGTAAAATAATCAGTGCAGGTTCCTATGAAAGGATTGGGACTTGGCCATGAAACTTGTGCCCGTTACTATTTGGGTATAAAATGCGCCTCATTTCAGCTTGCTGCGTGAGTTGTCATGGAAACCAAGAGAAAATGTGTTATTAACGTGGGAATGAATACACATCACGACGACAGCTATTCAACTCAGATATGAGACCAATGTTGTTGTTTTGTTAAGCGCAAACCACAAACTAACAACTTTAAAGACACCTGGTTCTCCGGTAATGCAAGAACTAGAGCAAAAACAGGAAATCAATAACTTAGTAATGAATCAACAATAAAATTATGAAGTTTAAGTTCACTTTATCTCAACTGGGAGAGTAGAAACTGTAACCTAGCATAGCATTCAGTCTAGTTTAACCAGACTATAGAAACGGTAGTCTTCAAACATGGCCACTGTCTGAGACTCACCCCTGTGTTTTCTGGTACCAGTCTGCTCTGATCATGTTGGAGGTAAGGATGACCACTCTGAAGCCTTCCTCGTACCACAGCAACATCATTTTCCTGTCAACACAAGATGGAAGACACATGTCAATTGAAGACACACTATACACAAACGTGCACGCAGATGCACACACATACATACATACAACCACACAGGCAACATACAACAACTGAACCACAACAACATGCAACTTCAAGGTGGTCATCTGTAGCTCAATTGGTAGAGCACAGCACTTGTAACGCCAGGGTAGTGGGTTCGATCCCCGGGACCACCCATACGTAAAAATGTATGCACACATGACTGTAAGTCGTTTTGGATAAAAGCGTCTGCTAAATGGCATATTATTATTATTATATTCAAGAGACTTTGCTGATTTGTATTCTGTATTTATCCAGTGAATCTGATTAAGATGCAACACCATCTTCACTGCTCTGTTTTGAATAATGTATCTCATGTATTATCAATGTACTGTATTATCAAACTCCTGAAACCTTACCTAACCTCAGCAGGTGAATCCACCATGCCTATCCAGGGTCATTCATACAATCTATCATGTAGCATTAATACACAGTAATAGCCCTTATAGAACGAAGAGAGTATATAATTCCACCACATCAGTATTCTGAGGGAGATAAACACTAAGTGCATTTTAGCTAGCAGGGCAATTTCACGCCAGGATGGCCAAAAGATATTCATGATGTTTTGGATTTTCCTGAAATAAAATTCTATGTAAGGTCCTTCGTGGGAAGAATGTTTGGCATACCTTCAATGTTGGTATCCAACATTATTATTGAAAAACAATTGATTCAAGTTTAAGAACATGTGTGACCTTTTGGCCTTACCCAGGCCTTACACAAAAATGAGTCTATAGATGCTACAAAGCCAGTTTTGGTGTCATTTGAAACCTTACCGTGTGCTCTGAAATATGAGTAGTGTTTAAAATATTTAAGGACAATTAAAAATATAAACGTAAATATCTCAAAAGTACCCTTTTTGATTTTGTTCATTTTGAGACATGTGTTAAACAATATACTCTACAAGCACATCAAATTTCCAGAGTGGACTCTCTTTAAACATATAATTTCGCATTATAGGCCATTAACCAATCACAGCCCTCCTTTAGTATTGCAAATTCAGCAAATCACCAGCAGAGGGAATTTCCTTTGAATCCATTTTCCCATTCACTGTGTTGGTGGTGCTCATAAAATGTATATGATAACTTATTTGCCATTCTGGCATGGAAATGCCCAGCAGTTTAATGTGTTGAAACTCTATTGACCTGAAGGAGCTGAAGGTAATGAAGACTTACGATTCACAGACATTGGTTTGGTGTTTATCCAGGTTTGAAAAATATACCATTTAGAAACTCCAGGCAGCGGAATATATGAATGTCAAACACTCCTACAGAGACCCTGTGTTAAGAGGATTTGAAAAACCTTTCCATTAAGCTCTGGGAGGAAAACCTTTTCATTATTCAATAATTTTGAGTGAGTGAGTGAGAGAGTGAGAGAATGAGAGCGAGAGAGAGAGAGAGAGAGAGAGAGAATGCTCCTCTGATTGCTCATCTCGTTGTGTTTGTGACTGTGTGTATGTACCTCTCTGTGTACACTACCGTTCAAAAGTTTGGGGTCACTTAGAAAATAAAAACACCAGTCTTAATGTCAACAGTGAAGAGGCGACTCCGGGATGCTGACCTTCTAGGCAGAGTTGCAAAGAAAAAGCCATATCTCAGACTGGCCAATAAAAATAAAAGATGGGCAGTCTGAGACATGGCTTTTTCTTTACAACTCTGCTTAGAAGGTCAGCATCCCGGAGTCGCCTCTTCACTGTTGACGTTGAGACTGGTGTTTTGCGGGTACTATTTAATGAAGCTGCCAGTTGAGGACCTGTTAGGCACCTGTTTCTCAAACTAGACACTAATGTATTTGTCCTCTTGCTCAGTTGTGCACGGGGGCCTCCCACTCCTCTTTCTATTCTGGTTAGAGCCAGTTTGCGCTGTTCTGTGAAGGGAGTAGTACACAGCATTGTACGAGATATTCGGTTTCTTGGCAATTTCTCGCATGGAATAGCCTTTATTTCTCAGAACAAGAATAGACTGACGAGTTTGAGCCATTTTGAGCCAATAATCGAACCCACAATTGCTGATGCACCAGATACTCAATTAGTCTCAAGAAGGCCAGTTTTATTGCTTCTTTAAAATCAGCACAACAGCTGTGCTAACATAATTGCAAAAGGGTTTTCTAATGATCAATTAGCCTTTTAAAATGATAAACTTGGATTAGCAAACACAACGTGCCATTGGAACACAGGACTGATGGTTGCTGATAATGGGCCTCTGTACGCCTATGTGCAGTTGAAGTCGGAAGTTTACATACACCTCAGCCAAATACATTTAAACTCAATTTTTCACAATTCCTGACAATTAATCCTAGTAAAAATTCCCTGTCTTAGGTCAGTTAGGATCACCACTTTATTTTAAGAATGTGAAATGTCAGAATAATAGTAGAGAGAATGATTTATTTCAGCTTTCCCAGTGGGTCAGAAGTTTACATACACACAATTAGTATTTGGTAGCATTGCCTTTAAATTGTTTAACTTGGGTCAAACGTTTCGGTTAGCCTTCCACAAGCTTCCCACAATAAGTTGGGTGAATTTTGGCCCATTCCTCCTGACAGAGCTGGTGTAACTGAGTCAGGTTTGTAGGCCTCCTTGCTCGCACACACGCTTTTTGAGTTCTGCCCACAAATTTTCTATAGGATTGAGGTCAGGGCTTTCCAATACCTTGACTTTGTTGTCCTTAAGCCATTTTGCCACAACTTTGAAAGTTTGCTTGGGGTCATTGTCCATTTGGAAGACCCATTTGTGACCAAGCTTTAACCCATTTTCCTCCAAACATAACGATGGTCATTATGGCCAACAGTTCTATTTTTGTTTCATCAGACCAGAGGACATTTCTCCAAAAAGTAAGATCTTTGTCCCCATGTGCAGTTGCAAACCGTAGTCCGGCTTTTTTATGGCGGTTTTGGAGCAGTGGCTTCTTCCTTGCTGAGCGGCCTTTCACGTTATGTCGATATAGGACTCGTTTTACTGTGGAAATTAATACTTTTGTACCCGTTTCCTCCAGCATCTTCACAAGTTCCTTCACTGTTGTTCTGGGATTGATTTGCACTTTTCACACCAAAGTACATTCATCACTAGGAGACGGCAGGTAGCTTAGTGGGTAAGAGCGTTGTGCCAGTAACCGAAAGGTCGCTGGTTCTAATCCCCGAGCCGACTAGGTGAAAAATCTGTCGATGTGCCCTTAAGCAAGGCACTTAACCCTAATTGCTCATGTAAGTCGCTCTGGATAAGTGCGTCTGCTAAATGACTAAAATGTAAAATGTAAAATGAGACAGAACGCGTCTTCTTCCTGAGCGGTATGACGGCTGCGTGGTCCCATGGTGTTTATGCTTGCGTACTATTGATTGTACAGATGAACGTGGTACCTTCAGGCATTTGGAAATTGCGCCCAAGGATGAACCAGACTGAGGTCTTGGCTTATTTCTTTTGATTTTCCCATGATGTCAAGCATGGGAGCATCAAGCATCCTCAGGTACACCTCCAATTGATTCAAATGATGTCAATTAGACTATCAGAATTTTCTGGAATTTTCCAAGCTGTTTAAAGGCATAGTCAACTTAGTGTATGTAAACTTCTGACCCACTGGAATTGTGATACAGTGAATTATAAGTGAAATAATCTGTCTAAACAATTGTTGGAAAAATTACTTGTGTCATGCACAAAGTAGATGTCCTAACCGACTTGCCAAAACTGTAGTTTGTTAACAAGAAATTTGTGGAGTGGTTGAAAAACAAGTTTTAATGACTCCAACCTACGTGTTTGTAGACCTCCGACTTCAACAGTAGATATTCCATTAAAAATCAGCCATTTCCAGCTACAATAGCCATTTACAACATTAACAATGTCTACACTGTATTTCTGATCAATTTGATGTTATTTTAATGGACAAAGAAATTGCTTTTCTTTTGAAAACAAGGAAATGTCTAAGTGACCCCAAACCTTTGAACGGTAGTGTATGTGTAGCCTATGTGTGTGTGCCTCATATTGTGTAAGTGACTGTGTGTACCTCTGTCTGTGTGTGTGTGTGTACTCAGCCCGAGGTCGAACTAATCACGTAGCAGCAAAGTACAACCCACCAGAGCAGACACAGGTGTTTTAGACGAGGATTATCTAGGCATCAATATTTTATTTACCCTCTACAGAAATCTTTCAAACTCTCTCAAACAGGGAGATATTACATTTACATTTTAGTCATTTAGCAGACGCTCTTATCCAGAGCGACTTACAGTTAGTGAGTGCATACATTTTCATACTGGCCCCCCGGTGAGAAACGAACCCACAACCCTGGCGCTGCAAGCGCCATGCTCTACCAACTGAGCTACAGGGGACTTATCACCTCCCGAGGCACCCAACCTCAGTCTACCCGTACCTGAATAAACCATAGGAATCGTTCAACGCAGCGACAGGGAGAAATCAAACATATAAATATTCAGCAATGGAAACAGAGGCTTGCTCTCCTGTTTAACACTTAGGATAAAACGGATCAGATGCCAGTAGCATACGGCACACAAAGTAGTTTCTCACTATCCATTTATCATGTCATGTAACACACAACCTGGCTTTCAGTTTGTTCTCATTTTGACATTTAGAGTGGTTATTGAGTGTAATGACGGTGGTGGTACAGAATACTGATGCAGGCTCACTTGGATGTTGACTGGGGGTATGATAGGTGACTTTTGCACACTACCTTCAATTTGAGATCCTTCCTCTAGGCCCGGCTCGGGTAACATTAATGTGCATTAAAGGTACACTTAGCTAAAGCATCATTTGTTTGGGCTCCAGCTCCACAGCATTTAGATTTTTTTTTAAAGAGACCCCTGGCCCTGACTACGTGAACTAGTTCTTCAGAGACCAATTAAATACATTTACCTATGAAACAATATTCCGCTCAGGCCTTATGAGTCTCCACCGTTTGATGGAGAAAATTAGCAAAACCAACTCAGTGAGACAATTCTTCAAAACTCCCGATCAAATTACAAGAGTACATGGATGATATATTGTGCGTGGGGAGAAAATGAGGGGAGAAAAGGAACACTTACGTGTGGTGTGTTCCGAAGGCAATATCCAGTTTGGCCTGTTAGGAGACAGACAGTAAATCCAATTGAACACAGCTGAGGCACCAGGATGGCTCATTAGGATAATGCACTATAGTTGGCTGGCTAGCAGTAAGAGGCTGCTTTTTGGCGATTAGGTAAATTACTTAACTTCAAAAACTTTTACAGAAGACTGTGTGATTTAAATAATACCTCAAAAGAGGTCAGGAATGAAAGATTAGGAGAATGGAGCAGAAGAAATAGGCTAAGTCGATTTGATTCGTTTGAGTTTATGTTGTGAGTCAATGTCTCTTTTATCAATGACTCCCTCTGGTGGGCTATGGTGTAAATTACAACATGACACTGAATGTTGTGAATATTTACATGGGAAACAAGGGCAAGAGGACAGTGGAAGAGAAGGCGGCAAGAGGGGAAGTTGAGAGAAGAGGGGAAGCCGGAAGAAGGGCAAGTAAAAAAAGAGAGTGATTGCAGAGGAGAGGAGGAAAAAGGAGAAGAAGGTTAGAGAGATGTGTTACCTGGCAGAAGCGGACTTGGCTGTAGGGCTGGGCTTGCTGCAGCAGACGGGCCTTGGCCTCTCTCTTGTCTCCGTGGACAATTAGAACAGGCCTATCTCTGTAGAACAGACAGGACATCACCAGCAGTAATAGGAGCAGGGTTTATACACATCACATCACATTTTATTGGTCGCGTTCACATACTTTGCAGATGTTATCACGGGTGTAGCGAAATGCTTATGTTCCTAATACCTAACAATACAAAATAATACACGCAAATCCAAAATAGAAAGGAATAAAGAAATATAGAAATATTAGAACGAGCAATGTCAGAGTCTGGAATATAAATATATATGTATTTGTGTAGACATTATGGACATTATATGAATTGAAAAGGTCTGTACAGCAGTAGTTATATAGGATGAGCCTTGACTAGAATACAGTACATTACATGGTCAAACGTTTGTGGACACCTGCTCGTTGAACATCTCCTTCCAAAATGGAATGGAGTTAGTCCCCTCTTTGCTGCTATAACAGCCTCCACTCTTCTGGGAAGGCTTTCCACTAGATGTTGGAACATTAATGCGGGGACATGCTTCCATTCAGCCACAAGAGCATTAGTGAGGTTGGGCACTGATGTTGGCGATTAGGCCTGGTTCGCAGTCGGCGTTCCAATTCATCCCAAAGGTGTTCGATGGGGTTGAGGTCAGGGCTCTGTGCAGGCCAGTCTTCCACACCGAACTCAACAAAACATTTCTATATGGACCTCACTTTGTGCACAGGGGCATTGTCATGCTGAAACTGGAAAGGGCCTTCCCCAAACTGTTGCCACAAAGTTGGAAGCACAGAATCGTCTAGAATGTCATCGTATGTGGTAGCATTAAGATTTCCCTTCACTGGAATGAAGGGGCCTAGCCCGAACCATGAAAATCAGCCCCGGACCATTATTCCTCCTCCACCAAACTTTACAGTTGGCACTACGCATTGGGGCAGGTAGCGTTCTCCTGGCATCCGCCAAACCCAGATTCGTCCGTCGGACTGCCAGATGGTGAAGCGTGATTTATCACTCCAGAGAACACGTTTCCACTGCTCCAGAGTCCAATGGCGGCGAGCTTTACACCACTCCAGCCTACGCTTGGCATTGCGCATGGTGATCTTAGACTTGTGTGCAGCTGCTCGGCCATGGAAACCCATTTCATGTTCTTGTGCTGACGTTGCTTCCAGAGGCCGTTTGGAACTCGGAGGTGAGTGTTACAACCGGGGACAGATGATTTTAACATGCTAGGCGCATCGGCACTTGGCGGTCCCGTTCTGTGAGCTTGTGTGGCCTACCACTTCGCGGCTGAGCTGTTGTTGCTCCTAGACGTTTCCACCTCACAATAACAGCACTTACAGTTGACCGGGGCAGCTATAGCAGGGCAGAAATTTGACAAACTGACTTGTAGGAAAGGCGGCATCCTATGACGGTGCCACGTTGAAAGTCACTGAGCTCTTCAGTAAGGCCATTCTACTTCCAATGTTTGGCTATGGAGATTGCATGGCTGTGTGCTCGATTTCATACACCTGTCAGCAACGGGTGTGGCTTAGATTGCCGAATCCACTAATTTGAAGGGGAGTCCACATACACTGTATATACAAAAGTATCTTCAATAAAAATTATTTATATTCAGGGTTGTTACTTTTTTGGGGGCATGGGCTCATATATAGGCCTATACGTATGCATAAGCTCTAATATGCATATGGATGTTTTGAATTAATCATCACCTTAGAAAGCACTGTCTATTTCGTTGTGTTAGGCTTTGAAACAACATCCACAAAGACCATGTTTTACACTGTTTCAACCTGCTGTTGAACTTCTTTCTTCAAATTGATCAATCACAGTGAGATAATTTTTTAAAAGCACATACTGTTTTGAAGATAACTGTTTGATGTGATTTTCGAGAGCATTTGCATTGATGTCAGAGTGGTTAGAGGGACAATAGAGCCCTGAGTATCAGGCCATTAGCGACCTGATGATCGTTAGCGAGTTGGGTACTACTAACTCATGTCCAGAGTGCATAAGAGGAGATTACCGAGACTCAACGGTCACGTAGAATTTGAGTAATGACTGCCGGTGTGGCGGTAATACTGTCACTGCAACAGCCCTAACCTTGACTTGGAAGAGTTCCAGTGTTGGATAGCCATAGCCAGCTAAGTAACATAGCATCCCTCTCTGTTTGAGCCGGGTGTTTGAGTAGGTTAAACTAGCATTAGCTATCTAAGTAAGTGAACGTGAAAGTGACAAAATACTAAATATAGCTAGCTCTCGCTCTTTCTTGCTTCTCCTTAATTTGTTAAGAAATTAATTTGTTAAAAACTGTTCAACTATTGTCTTCCTCTCTCTGAGTCAACTACTCACCACATTGTATGCATTACAGTGCTGGCTAGCTGTAGCTTATGCTTTCAGTACAAGATTCATTCTCTGATCCTTTGATTGGGTGGACAAGAGCTGATGGGTTGGAGAACGTCCTCCGGAAGGTGTCATAATTACTGTGTAAGTCTATGGAGGACGGAGACTAGCTGTCCTCCGGCTAAACAATGGTACTACCGTAGAGAGTGCTATTGAGGCTATTGTTGACCATTGCAAAACAATGTGTTTTAATCAATTATTTGCTGACGTGAATATATTTAGTATAGTTTTATCTGAAAAGGATAACTATAATGTTTCACTATTTTTATGAAATTCACTGAGGAGGATGGTCCTCCCTTTCCTCCTCTGAGGAGCCTCCACTGGTTGGAGGCCGTTGGTTGAAATTCGATTTTCTTGTCGGTTTGGCCTCTTGTCGGTTCGGCCAGAGTGTGGGTTTGTTCCCAAAGCATATCGTTGGTGCCACGTGGGGAAAGGGTGGGGAAAGACAGCGCATCTCAGTATGGAGCGCATTTCACAATGTATGTATTGTGATGTCACGAGAGGCTACACAGCTTTCAGCGGGATTGCTCAAGTAGTGCAAGGAGACCAGGTTCAATCAAAACAACGATTTTATTAAAGGTCTTGGGAAACTAACGAAAGTATAACACAATTCTGTTCTCTTGTGGCTCTTTACGGGTTAACAGTTCAGGGATGTCTCTTCCACATCCAAAATCATAACTCTCACTCGCTCAAATAACTTTTCCCCAGTCTTACTGTATTCCACGTTGCAGCTAGTGGCCAACCCAGCAAAACGTCCTTCCAAATGTCCCACACGTATTTCCACCGGTGCATATATCCAAAGGTGAGTATTTCCCCAAAGGTAAGTATCTCCAAATCCTTATATTCCTCCTGGAAGTGGACGGGCAGCACTCTTGTCCTCCAGACAGCCCAGGTTGGAGACTGTGTCTCTTCCCTTCCCAAACCTTCAGCTCATCAGCTCCTCATTTGTTTCAGCTGCGTGGGAAGATTGGCCATAGAGGGGTGGAGTTCCCGACCATACCAGCAGATGGAGCCATAGCTGTCTGGGTTTGCAGCCACCTCAGGGGGATGTAACGTCCCTCCAGGACACAGCCTCTCGTGACATCACAGTATCATCTTAGCTGGTAACTTTTTTTCTTGTGACAGGTACATTTTCTGCAGCATTAACCAGGTTTCCATCCAACCTTTTTATGCAAGTAAAGAACATGTCGTATAAAAAACTTCATGACAGGCCTGATGGAAACAGAACATGTCTGTAAACTTTCCAAATGTCCCACAAGGTGGGATGTTAGTGTTGGTAAAATGAATAATGTGAGAAAGGTCAGTGGAAGCGCTTTTATGTGTAAATATTGATATAATAACCATCATATCGAAGTAAGCTTGGAGTCATACAATGACATGTTGTGTGGTCCTCCCACTAAAACTCGTCGTGAAAGCATGCAGTTTATTAGGCTACAGATTAAATATATTATGATGAACTTCACAGGGTGGTGAAAGTGCAAGTTGAGGAGCTTGATGCTCCTTTCCAATAAATATCAAGGGTCTTATTCTGGTGAAATGATCATCGTACTTGGTTGCCATTTGACAAATAAAAATAATTTTGCTCTTTAGTCCATAATAATCTCATGTAGGCTATACGTGCTGTTAGTTAGAGCGCATGTGCCAATACTGGAGTGGGCACACTCACTATATAACACAACACTCTTTGTGAGATAACCATCAGTTGATTTGAAAATGTGATGGAAACCCATTTAACTTGTATTTTTAATTTGGTACACCGTACCTTCTCCGCTATGCAATCTGGTTTCCGAGCTGGTCATGGGTGCACCTCAGCCACGCTCAAGGTCCTAAACAATATTATAACCGTGATCGATAAAAAACAGTACTGTTCGGCCATCTTCATCGACCTGGCCAAGGCTTTCGACTCTGTCAACCACCACATTCTTATTGGCAGACTAAATAGCCTTGGTTTCTCAAATGACTGCCTCGCCTGGTTCACCAACTACTTTTCAGATAGAGTTCAATGTGTCAAATCGGAGGGCCTGTTGTCTGGACCTCTGGCAGTCTCTATGGGGGTGCCACAGGGTTCAATTCTCGGGCCGACTCTATTCTCTGTGTATATCAATGATGTCGCTCTTGCTACTGGTGACTCTCAGACCCACCTTTACGCAGACGACACCATTTTGTATACAACTGGCCCTTCATTGGACACTGTGTTAACAAACCTCCAAACGAGCTTCAATGCCATACAACACTCCTTCCGTAGCCTCCAACTGCTCTTAAACGCTAGTAAAACTAAATGCATGCTCTTCAAATCGAACGCTGCTTGCACCCGCCCGCCCGACTAGAATCACTACTCTCGGCAGGTCTGACTTAGAATATGTGGACAACTACAAATACCTAGGTGTCTGGTTAGACTGTAAACTCTCCTTCCAGACTCACATGAAGCATCTCCAATCCAAAGTTAGATCTAGAATCGGCTTCCTATTTCGCAACAAAGCCTCCTTCACTCATGCTGCCAAACATGCCCTCGTAAAACTGACTATCCTACCGATCCTTGACTTTGGCGATGTCATTTACAAAATAGCCTCCAACACTCTACTCAGCAAATTGGATGTAGTCTATCACGGTGCCATCCGTTTTGTCACCAAAGCCCCATATACTACCCACCATTGTGACCTGTACGCGCTCGTTGGCTGGCCCTCACTACATATTCGTCGCCAAACCCACTGGCTCCAGGTCATCTATAAATCACTGCTAGGCAAATCCCTGCCTTATCTTAGCTCATTGGTCACCATAGCAACACCAACCCTTAGTATGCGCTCCAGCAGGTATATGTTTACAATAATGTTTACATATCTTGCACTACTCATCTCATATGTATATACTGAATTCTATTCTATAATATTCTACTGTATCTTAGTCCATGCCGCTCTGTCATTGCTTGTCCATATATGTATATATTCTTAAATCCCATTCCTTACTAGTTTTGTGTGTATTGGGTATATGTTGTGAAATTGTTAGATATTACTACAATGTCGGAGCTAGAAGCACAAGCATTTTGCTACACCCGCTATAACATCTGCTAACCACGTGTATGTGACAAATACAATTTGATTTGATCTCACTGGTCATCCCAAAAGCCAACACCTCCTTTGGCCACCATTCCTTCCAGTTCTCTGCTGCCAATGACTGGAACGAACTGCAAAAATCTCTGAAGCTGGAGACTCTTATCTCCCTCACTAACTTTAAGCATCAGTTGTCAGAGCAGCTTACCGATCACTGCACCTGTACACAGCCCATCTGTAATTAGCCCACCCAACTACCTCATCCCCATATTATTTATTTTGCTCATTTGCACCCCAGTATCTCTATTTGCACATCATCATTTGCACATCTATCACTCCAGTGTTAATACTAAATTGTAATTATTTTGCACTATGACCTATTTATTGCCTTACCTCCATAACTTACTACATTTGCACACACTGTATATAGATTTTCTATTGTGTTTTTGACTGTACGTTTTGTTTACCCCATATGTAACTCAGTGTTGTTGTTTTTATCGCACTGCTTTGCTTTATCTTGGCCAGGTCCTAGTTGTAAATGAGAACTTGTTCTCAACTGGCTTACCTGGTTAAATAAAGGTGAAATAAAAAATATTAAAAAACATCATTTAACCGCAAAAGGTATTTTTATGTGCACTATGTCATCACGCACAGCCTTTAATCTGCAACAAGTCAATTTGATGGAAACATCTCTGGTAGGAAAAGGTGTATATTGTTTTTTTGCAGATTTTAAAATATTTGCATGAAATATGTCGTCAATTGGATGGAAACCTAGCTATAGCCTACGTTACAGTAATATTAGGCTTAATATATCTGAATGATAGATCAATATGAATGAACATCTAATTGACACATCTCCATCTGGCTTTCTGGGGTCACCTTCTTTTTAAAAAAATCGTAATTATATATATCAGGACCACATCGGACTGATATGAATTGCAATTTAGGCCACGGGTGTTTATTTTCCGATGAGTTTGTTCTGGGGGTGTTGGAACTGAATCTGATGGTTGTCTGCTGTATAGAGTTTGAGCTTAACAAAGAGTAGGGCATTACCTGAACACAGGTGGGTACTGCTGCAACATCCAGGCAATGTCAAAGCAGTAGTTGAACTACAAAAGAAAGGACAGATAACGTAACTAAAATAGGCAAACCTGCTTTCATCTCCTTCAGTCAACCGAGCAACATATTTCAGTACTAGTGTATCTCAATGATCTCATACCTGCACAGATTCCTTCAGTGTCCCGAACAAAGGAGAGAGGATTTCTGAAATAAGGACACAAAAACATTGACGATTACCTTGGGAAACATAGAAGTCTCTACTGTCAACACAGAAATGAGAGCAGAGCGAGTATTAATTCACCTTTGATGTGCAAAGCCCCAGTGTTGTACCTCTTTTCCAACCCTGTGACCTTGTTGAGGTAGAACCTGTAGGTGTCATTGACAGGAGGCACGCTCGTCTCAAAGAAGTCATCCGGTTCGTCAATGTAGTAGGTTCTACCATGGGGGCTGGGAGGCCTTTCCTCCACCTTTGCCTTCTTCGGCTTGGGGCTCAACCTCTTGGGAGGCGGGTCTTTCTGTCCTGAACTTTGACCTTTAGCCTTATCATCATCATCATCACTTTCTGAGAGAGCCCAGCCGGAAATTGAATCATCAACCTTCTTCCTCTTACCAGCCAGAAAGGGGCTGGATTGGTTGGATTCGTACTTTACTGGCTTCAATTGGCTGGCCTGTGATGCCTGTCTGGCCTCAGAGCCAATAGAGAGGGGGGGGGCGGCAGTCACTGGGTCAGATTTAGGTTCAGGTTTCACCTCTATGGAAAGTGGAAGATCAGGATCATGTTTGGGTTGGTGGAAGTAGGAGGCTATCTTGGGGGAGTTGTGGTTGGAGTCTGAAGATGTGTGTTGGTCAGGCGGGGGGTTGTTGTTTGAGGCAGAAGGGCGTGGGTCATCGTTGTCGTCATCGCTGCTGGAGAGTGTCCATTTCCCGTGCTGATTCTCCAGTGACATTTCTGATCTGCGAGAGGTGAGAGAAAGGGTGAGAGGTCAACGTTGATTGGTCATGGTCATTAGTCAGCAACAGGAGGCCCATGGTTGTCAGCTTTACAATCAAAGGAACAATTGGTCACTGATCTAAAGTCAGTTTTGCCTTCCCATCAAGTGAATAATATTATGTTTAGGATTGAGAGAAAAGGCTGATCCTAGAACTGTGGTTAGGGGCCACATATATAGGGCAAGTTATTGACATCACCTGGCCTTTACCACCACTGGTATACATACTACATCCGGGTATTACAATTATAGCCTTTACACTAGTCATGGGGAAGATATCCCCAGAGGTGGACTGGATATTCTCAAAGAATTCGGCCTCTAGTTATTAGAAGGGAAATACTGTAACGTTACTATAACTGTTAACGTTACATTGAAAGAGAATGCACTGTACAGCAATGTGTCAGTGCCACACAGACTTTAATACAGACGACACCATTTTGTATACATCTGGCCCTTCATTGGACATTGTGTTAACAAACCTCCAAACGAGCTTCAATGCCATACAACACTCTTTCCGTAGCCTCCAACTGCTCTTAAACGCTAGTAAAACTAAATGCATGCTCTTCAATCAAACGCTGCTTGCACCTTCCCGCCCGACTAGAATCACTACTCTCGGCGGGTCTGACTTAGAATATGTGGACAACTACAAATACCTAGGTGTCTGGTTAGACCGTAAACTCTCCTTCCAGACTCACATTAAGCATCTCCAATCCAAAGTTAAATCTAGAATCGGCTTCCTATTTCGCAACAAAGCCTCCTTCACTCATGCTGCCAAACATGCCCTCGTAAAACTGACTATCCTACCGATCCTTGACTTCGGCGATGTCATTTACAAAATAGCCTCCAACACTCTACTCAGCAAATTGGATGTAGTCTATCACGGTGCCATCCGTTTTGTCACCAAAGCCCCATATACTACCCACCATTGTGACCTGTACGCTCTCGTTGGCTGGCCCTCACTACATATTCGTCGCCAAACCCACTGGCTCCAGGTCATCTATAAATCTCTACTAGGCAAATCCCTGCCTTATCTTAGCTCATTGGTCACCATAGCAACACCCACCCGTTGTATGCGCTCCAGCAGGTATATCTCACTGGTCATCCCCAAAGCCAACACCTCCTTTGGCCGCCATTCCTTCCAGTTCTCTGCAGCTAATGACTGGAACGAACTGCAAAAATCTCTGAAGCAGGAGACTCTTATCTCCCTCACTAACTTTAAGCATCAGTTGTCAGTGCAGCTTACAGATCACTGCACCTGTACCCAGCCCATCTGTAATTAGCCCACCCAACTACCTCATCCCGATATTGTTATTTATTTAGCTCATTTGCACCCCAGTATATTTATTTGCACATCATCTTCTGCACATCTATCACTCCAGTGTTAATACTAAATTGTAATTATTTTGCACTATGGCCTATTTATTGCCTTACCTCCATAACTTACATTTGCACACACTGTATATAGATTTTCTATTGTGTTATTGACTGTTTTGTTTATCCCATGTGTAACTCTGTGTTGTTGTTTTTATCACACTGCTTTGCTTTATCTTGGACAGGTCGCAGTTGTAAATGAGAACTTGTTCTCAACTGGCCTACCTGGTTAAATAAAGGTGAAATAAATAAAACATGTAATAAAATATTATAACTCACAACTACATTGAACTGTTTTGTAAACCGTACACGCCCACTTAGTTTCTAGGCACATTCTTGCAAACAACATCATGAGAAAATAGCTTTCAAAGTCAAACTACATAAAAACTACATGCAAGACTAATTGCAAGTAATGATTTAACTAGCCAGCCAGCAAGAAGAATGTCATTAGCAATTCAATGATGTGGTGGCGGGAAATACTCACTGTCAGGAGTTGAATTGTTGCAGTTACGGGCTAGACAATTTTCTCAAAAGATATTGCTACAACAATGCATAAATCATTGATCTAATACCAGGAACGCGAATACTTCCGACGTAAGTGGCTTATTGCATAAATCATAAACCAGTCTGATAGCTATGTAATATATTATTAAATGATAAATGATGTTTTGATTTTTAGAAGCGTCTCGTGGACATGTTTTGCTAAACAGTGTACTGAAAAGTCCATCCCCAGCGGAACATGAAGTAAGTAACATTCGTTCCTATCTCGTGACGTGTAGCTGACTTTTAGTCGAATTCCTTTTCACAATACTGTAAAAGGCTCTACATGGTCAATCTGACATCTGCAGTGGCCCCCACAGCATTTCCAGCATTTACCTCGCATTTCCAGATCAAGCATAAATTGGCTTTAAAGCATTTACTGTGATGCAGCTTCAGCAGAAGTGAGGCGTCCGCATTGTTAAAGCCAATTTATGCCCGATGTCCACCAGATGCATATGCGTTTTGTTTTGTCTGCTGTCTAGCCTACATTTTCAGTGCTTGAGTCGAAGGGAGAGGGATAACTGGGCCCAAAATCTATCTTCTCCAGCAGGTGGCGTTCTTTCCGCTCACCAAGCGAGGAGTTTTTGTATGGAGGTCGTTTCCACCCACAGTTTTTATGCGAGTAAAGTAATAACATATATAAAAAAAATCACAACAGCTTTGAGGGAACAGGTAGTTTCGGTACAATTTTATAAATGCTGACAGATAATTAGTTTGTTCGACATGGTGGGATCTTTGTGTCAGTAAAATTAATTATGCGAGAAAATAAATGGTGGTGGAAACGCCTTTATGTGCAAATAGCCTAAAAAACATAACATTGAAGTAAATTTGGAGTCACGTGATGACTCAGGAAATCATGCCATTTTAGGCTACAGAAGAAAAAAAATAATGTACTTCACAGGGTGGTGAAAGTGCAACAACTTTTTCATTAAAAACGACTTCATTAAATGTTGGACAGTAGTTACACCTAATGGAAACAGGTTATTTTTTACTTAAAATTAATATTACAGATTTACTTAATTTACTTTTGTTATTCAAACACTGTTAGAAATGATTATGTCAGATTGACAAAATGTAGGCCTATTTAAGTATTCATGTTTCTAACAACTGGGTCAAATACCTCCAAAATGAATAAATTACTCCTTTCCAATAAATGTCAAGGGTCTTATTCTGGTGACATGATGATCAATGCTTGGCTGCCGTTTGACAAATAATCTAGCTCTTTTGTCCATAATAATCTCATCATGTAGTAGGCTACCCGCACTGTATCTGCAAACTGTTGGCTAGAGCGCACATGCCAAGACCAGAGTGGGCACTATTGCTATATAACCAGTGGCATGTATTCATGGATGCCAAGGGAAGCCAGGCTTCCCCCAAAAAATTGACCAAAAAATAAATAAAATAATTATATTTAGTCTCTGTGTTTCATAATTTTCCTTCAATTCGCAAGAGGCTGAACGCATCTCACTGGAGAATGCATCCGAGCGAGCAAAACAGCGCCCCTCTGTTGCTGTATGTGTAGGCCATCTATCTGATGCGGTCTGGTCCAAAATAGTATGACATGGTTGTCGACATAGCATTGAATGCAAGGGAAGCCAAATTGCATTTGGCCTCCCTTGATATTTTTTTAAAAGTATAAAATAATAGCCAATCAACGTTGAGTGAGCTCAACTGTGAATGGTCCTGGCGCACCACAAAAAAAAGAAAAAAAAAGGGAAGCCAGTTTGGATTTGGTGTCACTCCTATCAAATTGCATTGAGAGCATACATTATTGACAGAAACAACTTGAATTGTTGCAGCTCATTTTATTGTTGTCCTCCAGTGACTAGCTAGCAAAAATTGGCCCTTTCCTAAATTTGCCATGGATGGAGATAGGGATTTGGACTTGTGGTTTTACTTTATTCTCTGTACTGGCCAATGATTATGTTACGCGGAGTGGAACAGGGGAACCAAAGAGCAGACTCAGACGAGGAGACTGGGATGAAGAAACCAAAGTATTTATTGAAACACAGGGGGAAGATGGAGTGCAGGTCAGGGGAAACTGCTGGAAACCAGGTGTGGAGGTTGAGGCTGGAGTGAGGGGGGTTGTGACAGGTGGAGGCGTTCCGGAGGTTGAATCCAAGGGAGTAGTAGAGTGGGAAATCCAGGACAGAGTAGCAGGATGACGAGGCGTGGGACTGGAGACAGGGACCAGAGTTGGAGCGGCAGAACTGTAGCGGAGAGGAAAACAGCGTCAGGCAAGGAAAACAGGCACAACAGGATATGAATAGTAACAAACTGCTAGAAGCGTAGACTGACTGAGCAGAGATTACAATCTGGCAGTGTGGAAGTGGCAGGACTGAGTATTTGTAGAGGTCTTGCTTATGGAACAGGTTGCAGCTGGTGGGGATCTGCTCTGACTCCAGCACACCTGTCGCCACACCCACAGCGAGAGAGAGGGAGAGGGTACTGGGGGAGTGGCGGCAGGTCAAGGAGACACAGGATGAGCAGTAGAGTGCGTTGCAGGAGCAGATGTGACTGTACCCCCCCTCTACGGGCGCCACCTGGTGCCTGAGCAGGCTTGTCTGGGTGTGAGGTATAGAAATCCCGTAAGAGGGAGGGGTCCAGAATGTGACGGCGGGGCACCCAGCAGCGCTCCTCAGGCCTGTCTCCCTCCCAGTCCACCAGGTACTGCCAGCCACGACGGAGCACGTCCAGAAGCCACCGGACGGTACAGGCAGGAAGGTCATCGATGAGCCGAGGGGGTGGATGAGCTGCTGCAGGAGGAGACAGGTTTAATCAGGGATACGTGGAAGGTAGGATGGATCCTGAGAGAGGCTGGGAGTTTCAGGCACGCCGCAGAGGGGTTAATAACACGGTCAATTTCAAAGGGACCAATGAATCGGCGGGAAAGTTTCTTTGATGCCACCTTCAATGGCAGGACCTTCGATGAGAGCCATACCTTTTGACCCAGGGTGTAGACAGGAGCTGAGGCCCAGCGACGGTTGGCTTGGGACTGGGTCCTGTCGGAGGCACGAAGAAGGGCAGCCCGGGCCTTCCTCCAGCTACGGTGACAGATGGTCCTGGACAGAGGGAACCGCAACCTCAACCTCTTGGGCGGGGAACAAGGGGGGTTGGTAACCCAGAGCACACTCGAAGGGTGACATACCTGACGAGGTGTTGGTGAGGGTGATGTGTGCATATTCAACCCAGGGTTAGCTGAGCGCTCCAGGAGGAAGGGTTAGCAGAAGTCACGCAGCGTAGGGCAGTCTCCATCTCTTGGTTGGACCGTTCGGTCTGGCCGTTGGTCTGGGGGTGATATCTAGAAGAAAAACTGACATTGATTCCAAGAGCTGGACAGAAGGATCTCCATAGCTGGGAGGTAAACTGGTGTCTTTGTCGGAAACAATGTCAGTGGGGATGCCATGCAGACTAAACACATGGGATACTAATAGGTCCGCAGTCTCCCTGGAGGACGGGAGCTTGGAGAGGGGAATGAAGTGAGCCATTTTGGAAAACCTGTCAATAAATGGTGAGGTTACCGTTAGATGGGGGAAGGCCAGTAACGAAGTCCAGAGCTACAGTGAGGGAAAAAAGTATTTGATCCCCTGCTGATTTTGTATGTTTGCCCACTGACAAAGAAATGATCAGTATAATTTTAATGGTAGGTTTATTTGAACAGTGAGAGACAGAATAACAACAAACAAATCCAGAAAAACGCATGTCAAAAATGTTATAAATTGATTTGCATCTTAATGAGGGAAATAAGTATTTGACCCCCTCTCAATCAGAAAGAGTTCTGGCTCCCAGGTGTCTTTAATACAGGTAACGAGCTGAGATTAGAGCACACTCTTAAAGGGAGTGCTCCTAATCTCAGCTTGTTACCTGTATAAAAGACATCTGTCCACAGAAGCAATCAATCAGATTCCAAACTCTCCACCATGGCCAAGACTAAAGAGCTCTCCAAGGATGTCAGGGACAAGATTGTAGACCTACACAAGGCTGGAATGGGCTACAAGACCATCGCCAAGCAGCTTGGTGAGAAGGTGACAACAGTTGGTGCGATTATTCGCAAATGGAAGAAACACAAAAGAACTGTCAATCTCCCTCGGCCTGGGGCTCCATGCAAGATCTCACCTCGTGGAGTTGCAATGATCATGAGAACGGTGAGGAATCAGCCCAGAACTACACGGGAGGATCTTGTCAATGATCTCAAGGCAGCTGGGACCATAGTCACCAAGAAAACAATTGGTAACACACTACGCTGTGAAGGACTGAAATCCTGGGGGCTCTCATGAGGACCACCACAGGAGTGGAAGACCCAGAGTTACCTCTGCTTGGGCCAAGAAACACAAGCAATGGACATAAACCGGTGGAAATGTGTCCTTTGGTCTGGACACCAAATTTCAGATTTTTGGTTCCAACTGCCGTGTCTTTGTGAGACGCGGTGTGGGTGAACGGATGATCTCTGCATGTGTAGTTCCCACCGTAAAGAATGAAGGAGGAGGTGTTATGGTGTGGGGGTGCTTTGCTGGTGATACTGTCTGTGATTTATTTAGAATTCAAGGCACACTTAACCAGTATGGCTACCACAGCTGCAGGAATACGCCATCCCATCTGGTTTGGGCTTAGTGGGACTATCATTTGTTTTTCAACAGGACAATGACCCAACACACCTCCAGGCTGTGTAAGGGCTATTTTACCAAGAAGGAGAGTGATGGAGTGCTGCATCAGATTACCTAGCCTCCACAATCCCCTGACCTCAACCCAATTGAGATGGTTTGGGATGAGTCGGACGGCAGAGTGAAGGAAAAGCAGCCAACAAGTGCTAAGCATATGTGGGAACTCCTTCAAGACTGTTGGAAAAGCATTCCAGGTGAAGCTGGTTGAGAGAATGCCAAGAGTGTGCAAAGCTGAAATCAAGGCATAGGGTGGCTATTTGAAGAATTGTAGTATCGAGTCAATGCTGGCAATTATTGCTGATAAACAAAGGAGTCCGCTCATACTGAACCTTTGATCATAAGTTTTATTCATATCACAAGCTTTCAGCATAAGTTACAGATGTCATGACACCCGGAGAACGGCGTCCCAGATTGCAATGGCCGCTCTAACCTCTTCGTCGTTTTTACCCAGTATATATAATCTTCCCAAGATAGGGGTGGCTCCCTCTACTGTCCAATCCCCTACAACACACAGACTTCTCTGTCCTATCCGGGGTGTCACATTAAAACCATTCCCTCTGACACTAAAATAAACATCCTCTCCGGTTCCACTTAAAAACATTAACAACGTCATAATCTTAATACACTACAGAATCTCAAATATAAAATATATTTTGATTTGTTTAACACTTTTTTGGTTACTACATGATTCCATGTGTGTTATTTCATAGTTTTGATGTCTTCACTATTATTCTACAATGTAGAATATAGTAAAAATAAAGAAAAACCCTTGGATGAGTAGGTGTGTCCACATTTTTGACTGGTACTGTATATATATTTGCTAAAAAATATATGGGGGATTGGAAGTGATGCAGACAATTGCATTGATGGAAGTTACAATCTATCTGCAATATTAAAGCTGATCTACCCCCTAAAAAACAACAACAACAACAACAACAACAACAACAACAACAAGAGGGCTTTGTTGGAGCCCAGGGGCATATCTTTCACTGGGGACGGGGGGACAAAACGAGGCAACGGTGCGCTTTAGGACCATGCAGATGTCTCCTGTTTTGGATTGTTTATCGGATTAAAAAATAACAATTATGTCCCCCCCACTTCTAAAACCAAAGTTGCGCCCCTGTTGGAGCCTATTTCTTCCTATTAAAAAAAATAAGAGGTAGGCCTACCTGTTTGATAGAAGCAATTATACTATCCATAGATTTGTCAGTGTAGCCAAATTCTCCAATACTGTCACCATGCACTCCTTAAATACCTCCATATCTGGGAAGGGCTTGGTGTGTTTGGTTAAATCCAGGGCTCAAAAGGAGTGAGGGTATACCATACCCTTTGTTAAAGAAAAGGGCAAAAAGGATTGTTAGCTTTCTATTTTGAAATCAAAAGTATCCAGATAATATAAAGCGTTCTATAACAATACTTATCTCCGTGATGCCTTATGCTAGAAACAAGCTTTAAAATGCCCACAAAATAAGTGACTCTGATGCATATGGGGATATATTGATTCCTCTCTATGACATTGTGAAGCTGAGCCTTCAGTATTCGAGGAGACAAAAAAATGACTTTGCTATTCTGTCCCTATTAATTGAACTTTTCATTTTCTGAAAAGAGAAGATGTTTAAACCCAGGCAGTTTTTTATATAAGCACTTCTGTTGTTAGGTTAAGGAACAGACGAGTAGCCATGGGTTGAAGCTTATATTTTTCTGTCTCGGTCGAGCCTCTGTATGGGTGGAAAGGTAACTTGAAAGTGCCATGCTTAGATTCATACGTGTGTAATATTTGATTATTTGCTAACAGCAACCGTTTAGTTGCAAACAAGACATTGTGGTTTGACATTGGAGAAATATGGTAAGAATACCTATTTCTCTGTCCATTCTTCCCTGAAACGTCTATTTTCAATATCCACCTTTTGCGACTTTTTCAGAGCGACATTTTCTCTTGATTGCAAGCGGTTTTCCCCACAATCAACGGACAAAGAAATATAAAAAACTAATTTAATAGAGACATTTGTGATTTTATCAGTGTAATCAGATTGAAAATATTAGGATATGTTATTGACATTGAACTGATTATATAGCCTATATATGTGTTAAAAATGTTGTTTAATTTGTAGTGTAGGCCTATGAATGGGGCTGCTATTATGTTGTTCTATTTTGACTATTAGCAGATAAAAATAATTTCCCAAGGCTAAATCTAATGCCTACCCCTGCTGTCCTACACTATTCTAGTTTAGCGGGTGGCAATTTAAAAACATTTTTGGTGCGTGCACAAACAGGAGGTCCCGTACCGGGAATAAATTCAAACTACTTTCAACCCTGGCCTAATCTTAAATGTTTGTTTTCATGCATATCTGCCCTCTCATTAGCTAGAATGGTCCTCCTCCCGACTGCCTTCCATTGTTGAAGACATTTATTTTCATTTTTAGAGCGGCCACTAGACTATATGCTTAATATAATGCATAATCTGTGCACATATCAAACCAGTGGTGTAAAGTACTTAAGCAAAAAATACTTTAAAGTACTATAAGTAGTTTTTTGGGGTATCTGTACTTTTTAAAAATATTTTCCTAAAGAAAATTATGTACTTTTTACTCCGTACATTTTCCCTGACACCGAAAAGTACTCGTTACATTCTGAATGCTTAGCAGGACAGGAAAATGGTCAAATTCACACACTTATCAAGAGAACATCCCAGCTCGTCCCTACTTCCACTGATCTGGCGGACTCACTAAACACAAATGCTTCATTTGTAAATTATGTCTGAGTGTTGGAGTGTGCCCCTGGCTATCCGTAAATTTAAAAAAAATACCAGAAAATGGTTCCGTCTGGTTTGCTTAACATAAGGAATTTGAAATGATTTATACTTTTACTTTGACTTTTGATACTTAAGTATATTTTATCAATTACATTTACTTTTGATACTTAAGTATATTTAAAACCAAATACTTTTAGACTTATACTCAAGTAATATTTTACTGGGTGACTTTTTCCACCACTGTATCAAACAGGTAACCAAAATGTAACGTGATTGACAACACACTACCTCACAGTAGATGGCGGCATGAACAAACAAAATGTGCGAACGCCATGATGCCAAAGAAGAAGAAGAACAGGTAACCAACGGTGAATCTCATACGGTCTCCACGGAAACTTACAAAACTTTACTTGTCGTCTGTGCAATGTACCAACATGGAAATGTATTCTCTAACACATTTTGGCAGAAAACAGAGAGAAATCACCGACATCGACAAGAAGAAGTTTGAAACGGTAAGAACTAACTGTAGCTAGCTAACGGTAATTTAACCGTTCATAGAGTACTGACTGTAGCTAACTGATTTTTAGCGCCTATATCTGATACCAGGGGCAGAATGGCCCCGTATTTGGCCGGCCCTTGTGTGGGAGTACTGTTTAGGGTACCGAAGTTTACCCAATGTATCGTATCATTACCATGTCTCGCTCTGTAAAAGCACATCCTATAATTGCCGTCTACACTAGTATCATTCATGTTCAGAGACCAGTGTGTCCGGGATGCCAAAGCAAGCAGAGACTGAGTTCAGTTCACAGGTGAGCAATGCTACACGGCTAATCTTTTGCATTAGTTAGAGAGTCAGCGCTATCTGACACTGACCGCGGCGGCGAGACTTCACTTAAGTTTATAACTGTGAAGAGGGGTTGGAGTTTGAGTCGATTGTAGCTAAACCGAGGCCTGTTTTCAGTCTTTTGTGTTTTTTCTTTTGTCTCTTCTCTTGCCTTATTTACAGTATGTCTGGCTGCTATGGTGTCTGCGTCAGAGTTTCCCAAGCTCGGTCCTGGGCCCAGCTGGGTGCACGTTTTGGTTTTAACACTAACACTACACAGCTGATTCAAATAACAAACTCATCATCAAGCTTTGATTATTTAAATCTGCTGTGCAGTGCAGGGGCAAAAACCAAAACGTGCACCCAGGGGGGGCCCCAGGACCGAGTTTGGGAAAACCTGGTCTAGGTGACAGAGAAACTTAAATGGTGTTTATTTTTACCTTTGACCCCCAGCTCCCTGGAAACTTGTTTTTGTGTTAACTAGGAGCAGCAGGCTACTGGGAGATGTTTACTTGACTTTTATACTATAAATTGACTCTTTCAATTAATTTACTCTGGCAAGTTTGCCACCGGCGCGCTGCAGTAGGGAAGTAAAGCGGAAGTTAAATCCATCACTTCCGTTTGGCTGTGCCCATAGCAACATTCGAAAATGAGGTGGATAGAGGACCACAGTATGAGTCATAAAACCCTAGTGGTCAAACAGGGAAATGGTTCAAATCGTTTTTCCACCATTCATTTTTCCCATAGGGGATTTTAGAAACCCTTACAATAAGGGCTGTGTTTCGTGTAGGCTTACCCTGGCGTGACGTTTTGTTAACCGTGTAAATCTTTCTAGGACAAGGTGACTTATCAATACACTATATATACAAAAGTATGTGGACACCAGTGGAGGCTGCTGAGGGGAGAACGGCTCATAATAATGGACAGAACGGAGCGAATGGCATCATACACCAGGAAACCATGTTTGATGTATTTAATACCATTCCATTGATTGGAATGGGAAAGGCGGCAGTGTGGAGTGCAATAGAGATTGCATCATCTGTGGATCTGTTGGGGCGGTATGCAAATTGGTGTGGGTCTAGGTTTTCTGGGATAATGGTGTTGATGTGAGCCATGACCAGCCTTTCAAAGCACTTCATGGCTACAGACGTGAGTGCTACGGGTCGGTAGTCATTTTGATTATATATTTTTATTTCACCTTTTACGAAGCCACTCCTTCGTTGCCTGGGCAGTGTGTTTGGGATTATTGTCATGCTGAAAGACCCAGCCACGTTTCATCTTCAATGCCCTTGCTGATGGAAGGAGGTTTTCACTCAAAATCTCACGATACATGGCCCCATTCATTCTTTCCTTTACACGGATCAGTCGTCCTGGTCCCTTTGCAGAAAAACAGCCCCAAAGCATGATGTTTCCACCCCCATGCTTCACAGTAGGTATGGTGTTCTTTGGATGCAACTCAGCATTCTTTGTCCTCCAAAGACGACAAGTTGAGTTTTTACCAAAAAGTTCTATTTTGGTTTCATCTGACCATATGACATTCTCCCAATCCTCTTCTGGATCATCCAAATGCACTCTAGCAAACTTCAGACCGGCTTGGACATGTACTGGCTTAAGCAGGGGGACACGTCTGGCACTGCAGGATTTGAGTCCCTGGCGGCGTAGTGTGTTACTGATGGTAGGCTTTGTTACTTTGGTCCCAGCTCTCTGCAGGTCATTCACTAGGTCCCCCCGTGTGGTTCTGGGATTTTTGCTCACCGTTCTTGTGATCATTTTGACCCCACGGGGTGAGATCTTGCGTGGAGCCCCAGATCGAGGGAGATTATCAGTGGTCTTGTATGTCTTCCATTTCCTAATAATTGCTCCCACAGTTGATTTCTTCAAACCAAGCTGCTTACCTATTGCAGATTCAGTCTTCCCAGCCTGGTGCAGGTCTACAATTTTGTTTCTGGTGTCCTTTGACAGCTCTTTGGTCTTGGCCATAGTGGAGTTTGGAGTGTGACTGTTTGAGGTTGTGGACAGGTGTCTTTTATACTGATAACAAGTTCAAACAGGTGCCATTAATACAGGTAACGAGTGGATGACAGAGGAGCCTCTTAAAGAAGTTGTTACAGGTCTGTGAGAGCCAGAAATCTTGCTTGTTTGTAGGTGACCAAATACTTATTTTCCACCATAATTTGCAAATAAATTCATTAAAAAATCCTACAATGTGATTTTCTGGATTTTTTTTTCTCAATTTGTCTGTCATAGTTGACGTGTACCTATGATGAAAATTACAGGCCTCTCTCATCTTTTTAAGTGGGAGAACTTGCACAATTGGTGGCTGACTAAATACTTTTTTCCCCCACTGTAAATGCTTCACGGAGTTCAAGTAACAGACACATCTCAACATGAACTGTTCAGAGGAGACTGTGTGAATCAGGCCTTCATGGTCGAATTGCTGCAAAGAAACCACTACTAAAGGACACCAATAAGAAGAAGAGACTTGCTTGAGCCAAGAAACACGAGCAATGGACATTAGACCGGTGGAAATGTGTCCTTTGGTCTGGAGTCCAAATTTGATATTTTTGGTTCCAACCGCCGTGTCTTTGTGAGACACAGTGTGGGTGAACGGATGATCTCTGCATGTGTATTTCCCACCGTAAAGCATGGAGGAGGAGGTGTTATGGTGTGGGGGTGCTTTGCTGGTGACACTGTCTGTGATTTATTTAGAATTCAAGGCACACTTAACCAGCATGGCTACCACAGCATTCTGCAGCGATACGCCATCCCATCTGGTTTGGGCTTAGTGGGACTATCATTTGTTTTTCAATTGGACAATGACCCAACACACCTCCAGGCTATGTAAGGGCTATTTTACCAAGAAGGAGAGCGATGGAGTGCTGCATCAGATGACCTGGCCTCCACAATCCACCGACCTCAACCAAATTAAGATGGTTTGGGATGAGTCGGACGGCATGAATGAAGGAAAAGCAGCTAACAAGTGCTCAGCATATGTGGGAACTCCTTCAAGACTGTTGGAAAAGCATTCCAGGTGAAGCTGGTTGAGAGAATGCCAAGCGTGTACAAAGCTTTCATCAAGGCAAAGGGTGGCTATTTGAAGAATCTCAAATATAAAATATATTTTGATTTGTTTAACACTTTTTTCTTTGTGTTACTACATGATTCCATATTTGTTATTTCATAGTTTGATGGCTTCACTATTATTCTACAATGTAGGAAATAGTAAAAATAAAGAAAAACCCTTGAATGAGTTGGTGTTCTAAAAGTTTTGACCGGTAGTGTACATGTACATATTACATCAATGACCTTGACTAACCTGTGCCCGCGCACATCGACTCTGTATCGGTACCCCCTGTATATAGCCTTTTTTAATGTTATTTTATTGTTGCCCTTAATTTTATTTATTATATATATATATGTGTGTATGTATGTTTTTTTCTTCAGTTTATTTTAGTAAGTGCTTTCCAATACTTATTTTTCTTAACTGCATTGTTGGTTAAGGGCTTGTAAGTTAGCATTTCACTAAGGTCTACACCTGTTGTATTCGACACGTGACAAATAACATTTGATTTGATTTGAAATAGGAGAAATGTGGTGGATCCTCTGTTAAATTACACATTTCTCGAGGTAGGAATATCGCAAAAATATGATCAATGGCTCATTCGAGAGAAGACAACCTCCCGCGTTATGACATCGGCCACTATTTAAATCTGACATGTATGATAGACGCTTTCACGATCTAAAAGCCGTATTTCTATAAACTTCCAGTGTATTGAGAGTGGCTTTATCGCAATGCTACCTCATACCGGATGAATTTCTGCCTGTTTGCACAGCATCAGCTCAGATAAACATGAAATGACCCCGGTAATCGAAAGAACATCACTCAGAGCCTCCCGAGTGGCGCAGCGGTCTAAGGCACTGCATTGCAGTGCTTGAGGCGTCACTACAGACCCGGGTTCACGCTGACTTCGGTCGCCAGTTGTACGGTGTTTCCTCCGACACATTGGTGTGGCTGGCTTCCGGGTTAAGCGAGCAGTGTGTCAAGAAGCAGTGTGGCTTGGCAGGGTCGTGTTTCGGAGGACGCATGGCCTACCTTCGCCTCTCCCGAGTCCATATGTGAGTTGGAGCGATGGGACAAGACTGTAACTACCAATTGAATATCACGAAATTGAGGAGAAAAAGGTCAAAAGTACAAAAATAATAATTAGACAATTTAACACGCATCTCTTCCGGTACGGTTTTGGAAACATAAGGAACGTGTTTTTCATATCAGCGTGAAGAAATAATAATAATAAAGTTTAATTACTACACATCTTTATAGGGTTAGGGTTCCCGCAAAGCCATATGTTACAGCGCTTGTTTTACGGAAAACAGACGGAAGACAGAGTGGACTACCTGTGCTAATTAGCTATCTGCATCTCCAAACACCTGTGTGTAAACGGAAGAGGTCAGACGGACACAACAAAACGTGTTGTCTCTGAAAAATACTGTCAGTTGCAACCAATGTTCCCTCTAAGCTGCGCAGCTCCACGGGACTGCCGCGCAGAAGAAATATCAGCCCACGCAGAGAAGCACGAGATTGAACTTCACTCAACTTTCTAGTTTTCCCCTTTTAGTTAACACTATCAGCGTTTCCCTCTACTGTGGGAATTGCCAATATTAGCCACTTTCAATGCAACATACCGAAACCAAAACGAACTATGCAAGATTTAAGTATGCAAAACTATGAAAGATTTTCTTGTAGGCGGAACACACCGGAGTAGGATTCTATTGCATTGACAGGCACAACTCAGGCACATACTCTACAGACCGGTGCGGCATAACCAATCAGAGCTGCAGTATCCCTATATGCAAATAGACCATTGCCATATATGGATCTGTGCCATTCACTTTGAACTGGATTGTGTTTACAGCATGAGTGGTTGCGAGTATATGCGCTTGTTTTGAGATCAAAGTGAGAGCTGCATGTAGCCAAGTGTACTCATTTTGTTCATATTCTTTGCTAGTAAGTGAGTTATTAGCCCAGTTATAGCCTATTTTTAGTCAGCAATGGGGGAGTGGTTGCTTCCTACAAGAGCACAAAACATGTGCATTTCTAGCCATCTTTGAAAACCAAGTCAGGTTTAGAGCCTTTTTTCTGTCTTAAAGGGGGAATGTTGTATTTTGAGACAGGCTTGAATAAGCTAAGTAGGCAGAGGGTAGCATAATTTGTCTGATTCTCTGTTATAATGGTATGGGATGAATAATTTACTAAATAAAGTTAAGTGGTTTCTTGCATCGAACAGCGCATTTTCAGTCACATCCTTGTCTGAATGACAAGTGGATAAACAGGTTAATGTCAAGCCCTGCATATTTCTTTCAAAAGTCTCATGGAATGTAGGCCTACATTGAACACCACACATTGGCTGCTACTGTAGGCTGAATGATAGAACAGCTATTTCCATATTAAAATGTTATGGGATGCATTTTCTCCATAGTTTTTTATGGTAGGCCACTCTGGTAGGCCTACATTATGATCAAAAAGCCACAGTAGCCTACTTGGCCACTGTTATATCTGTAACTTAAAGTGGGTACAGCCTCAGTGTTCACAGAAAACACGTGCCAGAAGTTGCACTGAATTTTCACAACGTTCAAGTTTGCACTCAGCAGACCTGACATTTGCTCAGTGCCTACTTTTTTTTTAGACGGAACATTGGTTGTTACTGTGTTTAAAACCGGTTAAAACGGTGTACAGTAAGTGTGTATTTTTTGCATTTGTGAAATAATTTTGATTTGATATGAGGGTAGAGGGATTTATGTTTCTAGAACGGTATCGCAGTTGAGAATCGATTCACGTTTAGATGGAGTATTTGGCTGTTTTGGCTTCCAGAGCCAATTCGTCTTTAAACAGAACATTTAAGGTCCTTGGACTATATTGAGCAATGTTAGGCTCCTTTAGTCCATTATTAGGCCAACAGTACTGTAACCTACTGCCGCCACCCTTACAGAAAAAGATTGCAGTTTTGAAGCGGCAGTAAATGCTATCGACTATGGTATTTTGGACGCAGTAATTGCAGAATTAATCATCATTACATGTAACTGCAGTTACACTGTAACATTTCTGCAGAAAAAAAAAAACTTATTTTGGACGCAGTATTTTCAGCATACTGCAGTTATACTGCACTCTGCCTGCAGTCTTTTTTCGTAAGGGCAGACTTTGGATTACACCCAATGATGGGTATATGATGTCGGCCCTGTGTAGCTCAGTTGGTAGAGCATGGTGCTTGCAACGCCAGGGTTGTGGATTCGATTCCCACGGGGGGCCAGTATGAAAAATGTATGCACTCACTAACTGTAAGTCGCTCTGGATAAAAGTGTCTGCTAAATGACTAAAATGTCAATGTAAATGTAAGTGTACAAAACATTTGGATCACCTGTTCTTTCCATGACATAGACTGACCAGGTGAAAGCTATGATCCTTTATTGATGTCACCTGTTAAATCCACTTCAGTCAGTATAAAGGAAGGGGAGGAGACAGGTTAAAGAAATATTTTTAAGCCTTGAGGCAATTGAGACATGGATTTTGTATGTGTGCCATTCAGAGGGTGAATGGGCAAGACAAAAGATTGAAGTGCCTTTTGAACGGGATATGGTAGTAGGTGCCAGCCGCACCGGTTTGAGTGTGTCAAGAACTGCAATGCTGCTGGGTTTTTCACTCTCAACAGTTTCCCGTGTGTGTCAAGAAAGGTCAACCACCCAAGGACATCCAGCCAACTTGACACAACTGTGGGAAGCATTGGAGTCAATATGTGCCATTATCCCATTGGAACGCTTTCGACACCTTTTAGTCCATGCCCCGATGAATTGAGGGCAAAAGGGGGTGCAACTCAATATTAGGAAGGTGTTCCTAATGTTTTGTACACTCAGTGTATATAAATCATTGGTATATATACACATTGATTACACCCCATCCCCCTCTCTCTCCAAAGGTTTACGAGCTATGTGATACGGACAAGAAAGGCTACCTGAACAGAGAAGACCTAAAAATGGCGGTGGTCATGCTGTTTGGATATAAACCATCAAAGGTAGTAGAAACTAGGTGGTATCATAGACTTAGATAGACATCGCATCATTGTATCTGTTCCATTATGGCATCTGAGAGCATGGGAGGTCCATTGAGGCCATCTCCATTTTGAAGTAGTCTATTTTCATATTCTACCACTTCTATGAGCTGGCAAAGAAACTGAAAGTGTGCACATTTTGTTCACAAATGGAAAAAAAGAAATTGCACCACCATCTAACCCTAGATATACACCACTATCCCCAACAAACTCACCACTTCTACCCACTACTTTGGCCCCAACAGATCCTACACCAGGCCGTCGGCCTGGGAGTCTGGAACCCCTTCTCTCAAACCCCCTATTGTTCTTCTGCACTAAAATCTCTGACACCCCTAAACTTCTCTGCTGCTGCTACTACCAGACCAATCTTCTGGGATTTCCTTTCCATCTGTGCGGTACAATTAATGACCATAGCAATAAACTGCCAAGAAGCCAACCTTACTAAAGGACAAACTGTTCTAGTCACTCTGTACTGGCCTACTACTCACAGGGATCCTCTCAGGCTCTCTCACCCTTTGCCCACCATCCTCTGCTTTCCTCACTGCCTCAGAATATGACACTTTCTGCACTGCTCTAACCCTGGTAACCTCAAGCTGTCACTCGCACAGGACATTTCTGATCCCCAGCAACATGGTCACCCCCACAATTAAAACACACTTTTACCACAGAAACTACACACTCCTTTGTCCCATGCCCTCCAGCACACTTCTCAATCCTCAGAATCTTTCTCCTACATACTGGTGCAACATGACCATAAGCTTGGCACCTGAAACACCGTAGTGGGTTCGGAACAAAAGCTCTTACAGGATACCTGACATATCCTAGTATGATTTTATCAGGTAAACATCAAAACTCAAAAGGATAGACAGTCTTGCGCTCGCCACCGGGTCTGCGTCAAACCAAACGTATGGGTGGTCCTCTTGTAGCTCAATTGGTAGAGCATGGTGCTTGTAACGCCAGGGTAGTGGGTTCGATCCCCGGGACCACCCATACGTAAAAATGTATGCACACATGACTGTAAGTCGCTTTGGATAAAAGCGTCTGCTAAATGGCTTATTATTATTATTATTATTATTATTATTAGCAGAAAAACAACTTAAAGCATAATGTGTTCTTGGGGTCATAGGCAGCATTCCTCCTCCTCCAAACACGGCGAGTTGAGTTGATGCCAAAGAGCTCGATTTTTGGTCTCATCTGACCACAACACTTTCACCCAGTTCTCCTCTGAATCATTCAGATGTTCATTGGCAAACTTCAGATCTGCCTGTATATGTGCTTTCTTGAGCAGGGGGACCTTGCGGGCGCTGGAGGATTTCAGTCCTTCACGGCGTAGTGTGTTACCAATTGTTTTCTTGGTGACTATGGTCCCAGCTGCCTTGAGATCATTGACAAGATCCTCCCGTGTAGTTCTGGGCTGATTCCTCACCGTTCTCATGATCATTGCAACTCCACGAGGTGAGATCTTGCATGGAGCCCCAGGCCGAGGGTGATTGACAGTTAATTTGTGTTTCTTCCATTTGCGAATAATCGCACCAACTGTTGTCACCTTCTCACCTAGCTGCTTGGCGATGGTCTTGTAGCCCATTCCAGCCTTGTGTAGGTCTACAATCTTGTCCCTGACATCCTTGGAGAGCTCTTTGGTCTTGGCCATGGTGGAGAGTTTGGAATCTGATTGATTGATTGCTTCTGAGGACAGGTGTCTTTTATACAGGTAACAAGCTGAGATTAGTAGCACTCCCTTTAAGAGTGTGCTCCTAATCTCAGCTCGTTACCTGTATAAAAGACACCTGGGAGCCAGAAATCTTTCTGATTGAGAGGGGGTCAAATACTTATTTCCCTCATTAAAATGCAAATCAATTTATAACATTTTTGATATGCGTTTTTCTGGATTTCTTTGTTATTCTGTCTCTCACTGTTCAAATAAACCTACCATTAAAATTATAGACTGATCATTTCTTTGTCAGTGAGCAAACTTACAAAATCAGCAGGGGATCAAATACTTTTTTCCCTCATCGTATGTGGTTTTATATTGTATAGACTTTAACCAACTTGTTAACACATTCTCATTTTAGATAGCAAGTCAGCCAGTTTTTAAATAAGATATGAACAACAACATAAGTATGTGGCTAGCTAGAACTCATAGGACGGTAAGAACCCGTTAGTTAGAGGCCGTTTGGTGTGTTTTATATTAGATTTTTACTTAACATTGCCAGCCAGTACTTTTAGAAAATAAAAATGAAACTTTTTTTTGTAGACCGTCAATGTATTGAAAGTGAGACAGCTGGTGGGAGTTGTAGTTCATGTGTGTAATTCTAATGAACAGTGGTAACTTTTTGGCTTCGTGCTTCTTGTCCATCAAATATGTTGAAAACCGGCGTATGGTAAGTTAATTCACTCGGAAACATATATCTTATGACTGCGTTTTCATGAATTTGACAATGCAAATTTTAAGCCCATTCTTAGCCTACAAAACGAGACAACAGGAAGTACTACTTTCCTACTGTATAGACCCAATGTACAGTAGTGCTAGCGCTGGTCCATCGCGCGAAGACAATGAGTTGCCTCGTGTCACGCAATGGACGAGACCTACAGTTTTGTGGTTGTATCCAGCCTTGTTGAATTTGAGGAACAGTGAAGCAATGATCATTTCATTCCACATGATGGTGCCGTTGTACTTAGTTTGATCTTAAAAGTATTCTCAAACCTTTCTTTGTGACCTAGCTAATTTGCATAATAATCACCTCACAAAAACGACATTGATAAATATCAAATGTGATCTATTAATAATTTTTCTATCACTCAAATTCAAATATATTACATTTCCTCAGTCATCCATCAAGCCAGTCTTTCATTTCCTTGTGCTTTTATGTTGCAGTCTGAAACCAACATGTTAATGGATCAAGCCCAGGCAAAATATTCACCAGGTAAGTCAACAATGCTGTTGTGACAGAATTAGTACATATTACTGCGTCTGTCTGTCTGTGTCGAACGAGCACTCAGAAATGAGAAAACATGTACACCATCCGCACTTTTAGCTCATACTGTATATTCTTGATGTGTCGATTTATGTAAATATGATGGTGAGTCAATCTTCCCACATCCAGTCGTGCTGAATGGGAGCACTCCAATATATGTGTGTGTGTTTTAATGAACAAGTGGAAGATATAGCCACAGGACATAGCCTCTGAACAGCCATCGCAGACTGTATTTAATTTGAGATGAGTTGCTCAACCTCTCTCACTCACACACACACACACATACACGGGTGCCTGCCTGCAGCTATCCTCTGACAGCCTCAATGACTTTTTTAGATTAATTTATAGCGCGCCCGCAGTTTAGACGTCATTACAGTTTCATACGCTGTTCATCACAGCACCACTTATGGCCACGACAGGCAGCCCTCCAACTGAGACGCGAAGTAGGGGGACCCATGCTGATGTGTAAGCACACACACACATCCACTCACAGCAAAACATCCACCGTGCAGCATTTAGCCGCAATCTCCATTTAAAATGGGGCGGTGGAAGACAAAACCAAACAAAGCAACCTAGTCAGTGTATCGTTCCAATCCATCCTGGTGAAATGGAAAGAAACGAGATAAAACAAGAGGGGACGCTTGATTTAGACTGGGTGTAATCGTTTTACACATTTCCAGTAATTAAAAGAATGCCTCACAAAAGGCTTGCGGTGCGGTGTAATTGTTAGTGTGACGACAAGCGGCCAACGCTTTAACTGGGGGCTTCTTGACAGGCAGACAGGAGAGGGGGAAAGAGAGAGGGGAGATGAGAAGAACGTGGCTGGCTAGACAGATACGAGGCTATTGAAGGAAGATGTTAAACGGTTAAAGATTAGGAAGTAATTCGACTCTTTTGTTTTTAAAGCCAGGAGCAACATTTTTAATCTGTACATTGCCCAGTAAGAGAGAGAGAGAGGGAGGGGATTGAGGGAGAGGGGGGTGAAGGGAAAGAGGGAGGGAAGAGAGAGAGAATTGTGTTAGTAGCATGGTTGATGCAATTACATATTTCACCATCCATTAAATGTGTCTGGGAGAGAGAATGCGGGATAAGAGAGGAATAGAGAGAGAGAGGGAGAGCAGTGAATTTAACTGCTCTTCTGGATGTGGTGTGATTTAGTAAATTGGTGGTGATGGTGGGAAGAGACAGAGTGGGTGGCTAACTAGAGAGAGAGAGATCGAGAATATGTGTGTGGCTGGCTAAGAGTGAATGGGGCCAGGCAGTGTGGGTGTGGGCTTGGCTAGACTGTGTCTCTCTGTAACTGGCTCATTTCAGCACAGCCCCTCATAGGGGTTACACAGAGGCCTTTGGTAAGAGACCTTCTACCATTGTCTACTACCATAGCGAGTCGATTCCGCCTGCACTGATCTTAGGTTGCATGCTCGTGTGCTACCACACGAAAAGAAGGCACATAGTGGAACCGATCAACTATAGGCTACTAGCACTATGCAATGGGAAACTGGCTGGCTAGCTAGCTAGCTAGCTAGCTAGTAACACAGGCTAACTGGATAAACAGCAGTTAGCTTTAGAATGTTAACGTTAGCTCTGTTTTTAAATCGCAATTTGCAGTTTACAGCTAACAAGCTACATCTATTGACCTAGCTAGCTAAGAAACTGTTTAGCTAAAGGTTTATGAGCGGCCAACAATCTTAACTTTTAACTGTTTTTGTTTTTACGGTAAACTTAAATGTTCTATGTTTACCATTACTAACCGTCATTTTCTGCTGATGATGCCATTGTCTTACCCGACTACTTTCGAGCTATTACCCTTTGCGAGCTAAGAGCGCCATCTAATGCCTGAGATCGCTTATCTACTAAGGGAGTCCTGCTCTAGCCTATGACAATGTCGTCCTATGCTTTGTTTTGTTATGTGTTATATGTGTAACCCAAGTATGCCTAGTAGGCTAGGTCTACTGTGTAGCCATTTATTTAAGAGGAACACAATGGAAATACGTTTTCAAACTTTCGTGTCATCCTCTGAGTGGTTGTATTGTTTGAAATTGTCAATTAAAAATATCTATCCCTATAGGAAATGTTATCCTCCACCTCCCCCTCTCTCTCTCTCTCACCCCTAACCAGTAACTACTGTGTGTTCTAAGTGAAGCGGACATGAGTCAGGCTCATGGTCTTGTGATGAGGTAGCCCTGCCTGCAACTTCAAAATCAGTGTCCCCCTCAGCACAAAATAATTCCCTCTTGGTCTAATGGTCAAGAAGTTGGTCTGTGGGAGACCAGGGTGCGTGCGTGCGTGAAGTACTCATCTCAATTAGCTAGGCGCGGTTGCCGGGAACGCTTGCCATGTGGTGAGTCATAGTCACAGATCTTTGGTAGGGGCCACCGTGCGGCTGACAGAATTAGATTAAATAAACACACCCTCCCTACTCCAAACACACCTCCATTCTTCCCTCCCTGTGAAAGCTTGGCACTGCTCTTTCCAGTTCTCTCTCTCTCCATCTTTCTTTCTCTCTCTCTACTCTCTCTACGCTCTCTCTCTCGCTACGCTCTCATCTCCCCAGCTCGGGCTCTTTTTCTCCACCTTCATTTGAAGCCCTGAGAGAGACTTGTGCTGAAGAAGCCCCCACACAGCACGCTTCCTTTCATTCACTGCCAGACACTCTGCCTGGCATGTGTGTGCCTGTATGTGTGTGTGCGTGCATTTGTGAGGTGATATGTTTGCTATTGTGAGGTGATATGTTTGCCCCCCCCCCCCCTCTATCTCTCTCTAGGGGTGTGTATAGAGATGTTTGTGTCTCTCATGGAGAGGAAGTTGTCATCAGATGACCAGTACCAGAAGACCAGACAGATCTTCAACGCCTTTGATGTGAACTGTATGTACTGTACACCCCCCTCCATCTCTCTCTGTCTTTCGTTCTCTGTCTCTCCATCTATCCATCTTTATCTCTTATCTCCACCCCATTCTCTCTATCCCCTTTTCTTTCTCTCTGTTGCCCATACTCATTGTCTTTTCTTTCGCCAGAAGAGGGTGCTCTAAGCCTTGACGCACACACACGTATTTGATCCCCTGCTGATTTTGTACGTTTGCCCACTGACAAAGACATGATCAGTCTATAATTTTAATGGTAGGTTTATTTGAACAGTGAGAGACAGAATAACAACAACAAAATCCAGAAAAACGCATGTCAAAAATGTTATGAATTGATTTGCATTTTAATGAGGGAAATATGTATTTGACCCCTCTGCAAAACATGACTTAGTACTTGGTGGCAAAACCCTTGTTGGCAATCACAGAGGTCAGATGTTTCTTGTAGTTGGCCACCAGGTTTGCACACATCTCAGGAGGGATTTTGTCCCACTCCTCTTTGCAGATCTTCTCCAAGTCATTAACGTTTCAAGGCTGACGTTTGGCAACTCGAACCTTCAGCTCCCTCCACAGATTTTCTATGGGATTAAGGTCTGGAGACTGGCTAGGCCACTCCAGGACCTTAATGTGTTTCTTCTTGAGACACTCCTTTGTTGCCTTGGCCGTGTGTTTTCGGTCATTGTCATGCTGGAATACCCATCCACGACCCATTTTCAATGCCCTAGCTGAGGGAAGGAGGTTCTCACCCAAGATTTGATGGTACATGGCCCCGTCCATCGTCCCTTTGATGCAGTGAAGTTGTCCTGTTGCCTTAGCAGAAAAACACCCCCAAAGCATAATGTTTCCACCTCCATGTTTGACGGTGGGGATGGTGTTCTTGGGGTCATAGGCAGCATTCCTCCTTCTCCAAACACGGCGAGTTGAGTTGATGCCAAAGAGCTCGATTTTGGTCTCATCTGACCACAACACTTTCACCCAGTTCTCCTCTGAATCATTTAGATGTTCATTGGCAAACTTCAGACGGCCCTGTATATGTGCTTTCTTGAGCAGGGGGACCTTGTGGGCGCTGCAGGATTTCAGTCCTTCACGGCGTAGTGTGTTACCAATTGTTTTCTTGGTGACTATGGTTCCAGCTGCCTTGAGATCATTGACAAGATCCTCCCGTGTAGTTCTGGGCTGATTCCTCACTGTTCTCATGATCATTGCAACTCCACGAGGTGAGATCTTGCATGGAGCCCCAGGCCGAGGGTGATTGACAGTTATTTTGTGTTTCTTCCATTTGCGAATAATCGCACCAACTGTTGTGACCTTCTCACCAAGCTGCTTGGCGATGGTCTTGTAGCCCATTCCAGCCTTGTGTAGGTCTACAATCTTGTCGCTGACATCCTTGGAGAGCTCTTTGGTCTTGGCCATGGTGGAGAGTTTGGAATCTGATTGATTGATTGCTTCTGTGGACAGGTGTATTTTATACAGGTAACAAGCTGAGATTAGGAGCAATCCCTTTGAGTGTGCTCCTAATCTCAGTTCGTTACCTGTATAAAAGACACCTGGGAGCCAGAAATATTTCTCATTGAGAGGGGGTCAAATACTTATTTCCCTCATTAAAATGCAAATCAATTTATAACATTTTTGACATTTGTTTTTCTGGATTTTGTTGTTGTTATTCTGTCTCTCACTGTTCAAATAAACCTACCATTAAAATTATAGACTGATCATGTCTTTGTCAGTGGGCAAACGTACAAAATCAGCAGGGGATCAAATACTTTTTTCCCTCACTGTACATACATACATACATACATACATACATACATACATACATACATACATACATACATACATACATACATACATACATACAGTGCTTTCGGAATTATTCAGGCCCTTTGACTTTTTCCACATTTTGTTACGTTACAGCCTTATTCTAAAATGGATTAAATAAATAAAAATCCTCTGCAATCTACACACAATACCCCATAATGACAAAGCGAAAATAGGTTTTTAGAAATCTTTGCAAATATATAAAAACGGAAATACCTTATTTACGTAAGTATTCAGACCCTTTGCTATGAGACTCGAAATTGCGCTCCATTGATCATCCTTGAGATGTTTCTACAACTTGATTGGAGTCCACCTGTGGTAAATTCAATTGATTGGACATTATTTGGAAAGGCACACACCTGTCTATATAAGGTCCCACAGTTGACAGTGCCTGGCAGAGCAAAAACCAAGCCATGACGTCGAAGGAATTGTCCATAGAGCTCCGAGACAGGATTGTGTCTAGGCACTGATCTGGGGAAGGGTACCAAAACATTTCTGCAGCATTGAAGGTCCCCAAGGACACAGTGGCCTCCAACGTTCTTAAATAGAAGAAGTTTGGAACCACCAAGACTCTTCCTAGAGCTGGCCGCCCGCCAAACTGAGCAATCGGGGGAGAAGGGCCTTGGTCAGGGAGGTTCTTGGTCACTCTGACAGAGCTCTAGAGTTACTCTGTGGAGATGGGAGAACCTTTCCGAAGGACAACCATCTCTGTAGCACTCCACCAATCAGGCCTTTATGGTAGAGTGGCCAGCCGGAAGCCACTCCTCAGATGACAGTCTGCTTGGAGTTTGCCATAAGGCCCCTAAAGACTCTCAGACCATGAGAAAAAAGATTATTTGGTCTGATGAAACCAAGTTTGAACTCTTTTGCCTGAATACCAAGCGTCACGTCTGGAGGAAACCTGGCACCATCCCAACAGTGAACCATGGTGATGTTTTTCAGCGGCATGGACTGGGAGACTGAACGGAGCAAAGTACAGTGAGATCCTTGATGAAAACCTGCTCCAGACCATTCAGGACCTCAGACTGGGGCAAATGTTCACCTTGCAACAGGACAACAACCCTAAGCACACAGCCAAGACAATGCAGGAGTGGCTTCAGGACAAGTCTCTGAATGTCCTTGAGTTGCCCAGCCAGAGCCCGGACTTGAACCAGATCGAACATCTCTGGAGAGACCTGAAAATAGCTGTGCAGCAATGCTCCCCCTCCAACCTGACAGAGCTTGAGAGGATCTGCAGAGAAGAATGGGAGAAACTCCCCAAATACAGGAGTGCCAAGCTTGTAGCGTCATACCCAAGAAGATTCGAGGCTGTAATCGTTGCCTAAGGTGCTTCAACAAAGTACTGAGTAAAGGGTCTGAATACTAATGTAAATGTGACATTTCCGGGTAATTTTTTTTAAAGATTTGCTATAAAATCTAAAAACCTGTTTTTGCTTCGTCATTATGGGGTATTGTGTGTAGATTGATGAAAAAACAATGTAATCAATTTTAGAATAAGGCTGTAACGTAACAAAATGTGGAAAAGGTCAAGGGTTCTAAATACTTTCCGAATGCACTGTACACACACACAATTACTTTACAAATCATTCCCTTTGAATCTAAACTGAAAAACAGCACACTGAAAGGAATCCTCCGGTGTGTGTGTGTGTGCTCTGTAGAAGATCATTCCCGCTCTTTGTTCCAACAGCTGTTTTCTGGGTGTTCCATTGGAAAGCAGGAGTATAATTCACTAATTTTAAAAAAAATTGGCAGTTTTATATCCGCAGGGGAGTGTGTGTGTGTGTGTGTGTGTGTGTGTGTGTGTGTGTGTCAGGTGACTGTGATGATTAAATCTGTAGTAAATGGCCCAGAGACTGTCTTCATTAACCCTCCCAACCGCCATTACAGACGAGGACCATTGTGTGTGAGACGGCTGGTTCCTTTAATGGCTGCCTGAAACTGCATCTTCAAAACATGTTTTCTGGTGCGATGCTAGACACTGCACGCCTGTGTGTGTATGTGTGCGTCCGTGTGTATGCACACTGCATGCCTGTGTGTGTTATGTGCGTGTCCACGTGTGTGTGTGTAATTCATGGCAGACTGCTAGACTGCATTAATAGTTAATCGGCTCTTTGACAACAGCTTGATAATAATTGGAGTCTGGAATAATAGTGTGTTCACACACACACTGTATATACACACCCACTCATCATACATATATGTAAGTGCCTCAGTATTATAACTTTATATGCCTTCAGAAAGTATTCACACCCCTTGCCTCGCAAAGAAGGGCACCTATTGGTAGATCGGTAAAAATGAAAAAAGCAGATATTGAATATCCCTTTGAGCATGGTGAAGTTATTAATTACACTTTGGATGGTGTATCAATACACCCAATTACTACAAGGGTACAGGCGTCCTTCCTAACTCAGTTGCCGGAGAGGAAGGAAACCACTCAGCGATTTCACCATGAGGCCAATGGTGATTTTAAAACCGTTTTAATGGCTGTGATAGGAGAAAACTGAGGATTGATAGTTACTCCACAATACTAACCTTACCACAGAGAGGCATACAAAGCTCTCACTCTCCCTCCATTGGCAAATCTGACCATAACTCCATCCTCTTAGTTCCTGTTTACAATCAAAAACTCAAACAGGAAATACCAGTGATGCGCTCAATACGGAAGTGGTCTTATGAAGCGGACGCTAAGCTTCAGGACTGTTTCGCTAGCACAGATTGGAATATGTTCCGGGATTCATCTGATGGCATTGAGGAGTTTACCACATCAGTCACCGGCTTCATTAATAAGTGCATTGACGACGTAGTCCCCACAGTGACCGTACATACTAACCAAAAGCCATGGATTACAGGGAAAATCTGCACTGATCTAAAGGGTAGAGCTTCCGCTTTCAAGAAGCGGGACACAAATCTGGATACTTATAAGAACTCCCTCTACGCCATCCGACGAACAATCAAACAGGTAAAGTGTCAATACAGGACTAAGATCAAATCCTATTACAGCAGCTCTGACACTCGTCAGAAGTGGCAGGACTTGCAAACTATCCCGGATTACAAAGGGAAACCCAGCTGTGAGCTGCCCAGTGACGCAAACCTACCAGACGAGCTAAATGCCTTCTATGCTCGCTTCGAGGCAAGCAACACTGAAGCATGCATGAGAGCACCAGCTGTTCCAGACGACTGTGGGATCACGCTCTCCGTAGCCGATTAAACAGGTTAACATTCACAAGGCCGCAGGGCCAGATGTATTACCAGGAGTACTCTGAGCATGCGCTGATCAGCTGACAAGTGTCTTCACTGACATTTTCAACCTCTGCCTGACCCAGTCTGTAATACCTACAGTGGGGAGAGCAAGTATTTGATACACTGCCGATTTTGCAGGTTTTCCTACTTACAAAGCATGTAGAGGTCTTTAATTTTTATCATAGGTACACTTCAACTGTGAGACGGAATCTAAAACAAAAATCCAGAAAATCACATTGTATGATTTTTAAGTAATTAATTTGCATTTTATTGCATGACATAAGTATTTGATCACCTACCAACCAGTAAGAATTCCGGCTCTCACAGACCTGTTAGTTTTTCTTTAAGAAGCCCTCCTGTTCTCCACTCATTACCTGTATTAACTGCACCTGTTTGAACTCGTTACCTGTATAAAAGACACCTGTCCACACACTCAATCAAAGACTCCAACCTCTCCACAATGGCCAAGACCAGAGAGCTGTGTAAGGACATCAGGGATAAAATTGTAGACCTGCACAAGGCTGGGATGGGCTACAGGACAATAGGCAAGCAGCTTGGTGAGAAGGCAACAACTGTTGGCGCAATTAGTAGAAAATGGAAGAAGTTCAAGATGACGGTCAATCACCCTCGGTCTGGGGCTCCATGCAAGATCTCACCTCGTGGGGCATCAATGATTATGAGGAAGGTGAGGGATCAGCCCAGAACTACACGACAGGACCTGGTCAATGACCTGAAGAGAGCTGGGACCACAGTCTCAAAGAAAACCATTAGTAACACACTATGCCGTCATGGATTAAAATCCTGCAGCGCACGCAAGGTCCCCCTGCTCAAGCCAGCGCATGTCCAGGCCCGTCTGAAGTTTGCCAATGACCATCTGGATGATCCAGAGGAGGAATGGGAGAAGGTCATGTGGTCTGATGAGACAAAAATAGAGCTTTTTGGTCTAAACTCCACTCGCCGTGTTTGGAGGAAGAAGAAGGATGAGTACAACCCCAAGAACACCATCCCAACCGTGAAGCATGGAGGTGGAAACATCATTCTTTGGGGATGCTTTTCTGCAAAGGGGACAGGACGACTGCACCGTATTGAGGGGAGGATGGATGGGGCCATGTATCGCGAGATCTTGGCCAACAACCTCCTTCCCTCAGTAAGAGCATTGAAGATGGGTCTTGGCTGGGTCTTCCAGCATGACAACGACCCGAAACACACAGCCAGGGCAACTAAGGAGTGGCTCCGTAAGAAGCATCTCAAGGTCCTGGAGTAGCCTAGCCAGTCTCCAGACCTGAACCCAATAGAAAATCTTTGGAGGGAGCTGAAAGTCCGTATTGCCCAGCGACAGCCCCGAAACCGGAAGGATCTGGAGAAGGTCTGTATGGAGGAGTGGGCCAAAATCCCTGCTGCAGTGTGTGCAAACCTGGTCAAGACCTACAGGAAACGTATGATCTCTGTAATTGCAAACAAAGGTTTCTGTACCAAATATTAAGTTCTGCTTTTCTGATGTATCAAATACTTATGTCATGCAATAAAATGCAAATTAATTACTTAAAAATTGATATGGAAAAATGATAAAAATTACAGACCTCTACATGCTTTATAAGTAGGCAAACCTGCAAAATCGGCAGTGTATCAAATACTTGTTCTCCCCACTGTAAATCGGGTATACAACCATCCCAGCTCTGCAGATTTTGCTGCGAAGAGACAGAATCATTAGAGCATTTGTTTTGGTACTGTCCATATGTAGCTTGTTTTTACCTGGAACTCTGCAAATGGCACTGCTGGGTGATTTGGAAAGTCCTAGTCAATCGATCAATAATATCATAATACTCTTAGCAAAAATGTTTATTCAATTTACAATTTGTAGAAACTATGAGAAAGGAAAGGTTCAGAACTTTTGTTAAAATACTCCAAAAACATGTGGCAAAGCAATTAACTTTTTGTCCTAATTTGTCTAGCAATGATCAACAACCAATCTGACAGAGCTTTAAGAATTTTGAAAGGAATAATGGGCAAATGTTGCACAATCCAGGTGTGGAAATCTCTTAAAGACTTACCCAGAAAGACTAACAGCTGTAATAGCTGCCAAAGGTTATTCTACAAAGTATTGACTAACTGTAAGTCGCTCTGGATAAGAGCGTCTGCAAAATGTAAAATGTATTGACTCGGGTGTGAATACTTATGTAAATTTTCAATAAATGTACACAAAATTCATGTTATTTTTTTTGACTTTGTCATTATGGGGTATTGTGTGTAGATGGGTGAGAATAAAAGTATATTTATTAAATGTTGAATTCAGGCTGTAACACAACAAAATGTGAAATACTTTCTGAAGGCACTGTAGCTCTATCTCAGACAGGCAGGATGTCTCTGTTCCACAGCCAACTCAGCTCTTTTTCTCTCTCTACCACTTTTTTTCTCTGTCTTTGCCTGAGGGAGCAGTGTGTGTGTGCGCCCATGCGTATATGTGCACATGCATGCCTGTGCGTACGTACAATGTGTGTGTGTGTGTCTCTCTCTCTGTGTTGACCCCTGTGTTTTCTCTTCTCTACAGGTCGTGGTTTCCTGAAGCTGGAGGACTTTAGAGCAGCCTTCAGTAGAGTGGCTCCTCGTCTGCCTGAGAGGACTGTCCTGGAGGCCTTCAGGTACTGGGGTTGGGAATTGGTTGGGACGGGAAAGGGTTGGAAATTGGTTGGGAAAGTGGATGGAAATGGGAAGAAGGGCTGGGAAGGGTTTCGGATGGGGAAAGGGTTGGGAAGGAGTTAGGAATGTGAAGGAGTTTTCAAGTTTCATGTTTCGTTAGTCGTATGTACAGAATACACATGGTATACAACGTCCAACAAAATGCTTATTTGAAGGTTCCCTCTCAATAATGTAATAATAAATAATAAAAGATAAGAGTAAATAGTGCAATAGAATAAAACATGTATAAATACATGAAGGCACAATTTATTTACCCGTGTGTCGAGGACGGGGGGATTGGAGGATAAGTCTTTAAATTGTGCAGTATTTAGAAATAATAAATACAAGTCTAGTAGCAACAGTCGTGATGTGATGTGTGTGTGTGTGTGTGTGTGTGTGTAGCATGAATGTACTCTACGTGTGGGTGTGTGCATGTGTGCTAAGGTGTGGAGAGTCAGTGCAGGTGGTCAGTGTTCAGCAGTCTGATTGCTTGTGGATAGAAAATGTTTCTGAGCCTGTTGGTCCGAGACCCGATGCTCCGATACCGTCTGCCCGACGGTAATTGAGTAAACAGTCTGTGGCTGGGGTATGTGGGTCCTTGATGATGCTGCTGGACTTCCTCAGGCACCGTTTTGAGTAGATGTCCTGAATGGGTGGGAGCACGGCCCCAGTGATGTACTGGGTCGTCTTCACCACTCGCTGGAGGGCCTTGCGAGCGTGGGCGGAGCAGGTCCCATACCAGGCAGTGATGCAGCCGGGCAGGACGCTCTCGATGGTGCAGCGGTAGTATTTGGAGAGGAGGCATGCCGAATTTCTTCAGCTGCCTTAGCAAGTAGAGGCGCTGTTGCGCCCTCTTGACGAGTGGTGGTGTTGTTGGTCCATATCAAGTTCTCGGTGATATGTGCATCGAGGAACTTAAAATTGCGGACTCTCTCCACTGCAGTCCCGTCGATGTGGACCGAGGCGTGTCCTCTCCTCTGCTTCCTGAAGTCAACAATCAACTCCTTTGTTTTGCTGTGTTTGAGGTAGAGATTGTTGTCCTGGCACCACAATGACAGTTCACTTACAGTGCCTTCAGAAAGTATTCACACCACTTGACTTTTTCCACATTTTGTTGTTAAAGCCTGAATTTAAAATAGATTAAATTGATATGTTTTGTCTCTGGCCTACACACAATACCCTATGATGTCAAAGTGGAATTATGTTTTTTGCCATTTTTACAAAGCTGAAATGTCTCATCAATAATTATTCAACCCCTTTGTTATGGCAAGCCCAAAAATGTGCTCATCATGTCACATAATAAGTTGCTTGGACTTACTCTGTGTGCATTAATAGTGTTTAACATGATGTTTGAATGACTACCTCATCTCTTTACCCCATACATACAATTATCTGTAAGGTCCCTCAGTCGAGCAGTGAATTTAAAACACAGATTCAACCACAAAGACCAGGGAGGTTTTCCAATGCCTTCCAAAGAAGGGCAGCTATTGGTAGATGGGTAAAAAAAAGAAAGAAAAAAAAGACATTGGAAATCCTTTTGAGCATGGTGAAGTTATTAATTACACTTCGGATAGTGTATCAATACACCCAGTCACTACAAAGATACAGGCGTCCTTCCTAACTCAGTTGCCGAAGAGGAAGGAAACTGCTCAGGGATTTCACCATGAGGCCAAATTTAAACAGAGTTTAATGGCTGTGATAGGAGAAAACTGAGGATGGATGAACAACATTGTGGTTACTCCACAATATTAATCTAATTGACAGAGTGAAAAGAAGGAAGCCTGTACAGAATACAAATATTCCAAGACATGCATCCTGTTTGCCACAAGGCACTAAAGTAATACCGTAAAAAATGTGGCAAAGCAATTAACTTTTTGTCCTGGAAACAAAGTGTTATGTTTAGGGAAAATCCAATACAAAACATTACTGATTACCACTCTCCATATTTTCAAGCATAGTGGTGGCTGCATTAAAAACATGTTTTGGAATAAGTCAAGGGGTATGAATACTTTCTGAAGGCACTGTACTTCCTCCCTGTAGGCTGACTCGTCGTTGTTAGTGATCAGGCCTACAACCATGGTGTCATCAGAAAACTGGATGATGGAGCTGGTGTCATGCTTAGCCACGCAGTCGTGGGTGAACAGGGAGTACAGCAAAGGGCTGAGAACGCATGCCTTGGGGGGCCCCTGTGTTGAGAGTCAGTGTGGAGGAGGTTGGGAATGGAAATGGGAAGAAGGGGATAGAAAGGGTTTTGGGATGGGAAAGAGTTTTGGAAAGGGGTTGGGAATGCCATTAGGCTTTCTCTTTTACTGTAAATCAATGTTGGTAGACATTGCCACTGTATTCCAAATGGTGGGTTTAGTTGTTCACACAGGTGTTCTCAGTCAGGTCTAGAAGCTATATTGTATTTATTTAGCTGTGTAAATGGACACATAAGACATGGCAACATGTGTAGAATTGTAGGAAATAGGCTTTAAAACTGCCAAAATGTCTCTCTGCCAAAAATAGGGGTTTGAACAGTTTGGGGTTGCGAGGTGGGGGTTTGTTACTATGGCGATAAATGACAATATCCATCCGGACCTTTGCCACCTAGGAAATTTACAGTATGTGACCGGACCTTCTCAAATAGTACCCCCTGCCCTACATAGTGCACTACTTTTGACTAGGGCCCGGTTTCCCTAAAGCATCTCAAGGCTAAGTTCATTGTAAGAATCTTCGTTAATCGTTACTAAAGTTGCACTTGAAAACGGTCGTTGTTTACAGACTGCCTCAGACCACTCGTCGAACAGCTAAGTGTGTCGTTAAATAATTTTTTGCCCTTCTGCGTCACTTTATACACAGAAGATCTCAGCTAAACATAGAATCAAGATGTTTATCTGTCTCTCTGTGACCGCCAATAACTTCAGAACGAAGTTGACTACAAACACAAAGTTGCCAATGTCTTTGCAATTGTTACAAACATGCAAAGGATAAAAATATGCTTCAAATGAAAACCGAGGTGACTGCATTAAAAGATGAATACAGTATAGGTTAGGCCTACATAGGCCTATATATTTAAATCATATTGAGATCAATTTAATGTCCATTCAATTGAGTTATATTTTGCTAATTGTAGGCTACTGTGTAACAATGTGCGCAATGATGTGCCAAATATACGATGGTGCATTATTATAGGGTAAGCGTTAGAATAATCGGCCTCAATATTTGCAGCCATCATGGATAATAGATCTAGGAGCTGATCTGTCGTCAACAGTGCCGATTTTAACATGTCAGTATTGAAGATGTGAATGGAGAAAGCTGATCCGAGAGCAGCGCTGCCATTGCTCCAACGACGCACTTAGTGAAAGTTCTCCGTATGTGGTGTTTTGGGAAACACGTGAGTTCTTCTGCCATTATAGCAACGATGTATCGTTAAAACACTCGTAAGCTTAAGTTCCATCGCTATTGCGAAACCAGGCCCAGAGCCTTATGGGAATATAATAGGGAATAGGGTGCTATTTCGGACATAGAAGGCAATGCTGGGCAATGGCAATGCTGAGCTCATTCCAGGGCAATGCTGAGCTCATTCTGTGTCTCTGTCTCCTTCTCCCTCTCTCCTTCTCTCCTCCCTCTCTCATCCCCTGTATCCTTCTCACTCTCTCCTCCCCTCCCTCTCTCATCCCCTGTATCCTTCTCCCTCTCTCCTCCTCTCCTCCCTCTCTCATCCCCTGTATCCTTCTCCCTCTCTCCTCCCCTGTCTCCTTCTCCCTCTCTCCTCCCCTGTCTCTTTCTCCCTCTCTCCTCCCATGTGTCCTTCCCCCTCTCTCCTCTCCTGTCTCCTTCTTCCTTTCTTCTCCCCTGTGCTCAGTTAGGCTACCTTTTAAAACAGCATGACGGAGAGCAAAGGGAAGGAATAGAGGAGAAGGGAGGGGGCCTGGCAGGGAGGAGAGGGGGGGGGGGAAGGGGGAATGAGCAAGTAAGGGAGAAGAGAGTAATATTTATTGTGAAAGTGGGGAGTTTAAAAAAGCTGAAGTGTGTATGTGCGTGTCCGTAGAGTTTATCTGTGTGCCCAGGGCTGTGTTTAGTCCAGATTATCACTCCAAAGTGATAAATAATAACACTTGCCCTGAGGGAAGGGAGAAGGAGGGAGGAAGAGAGAGAACATGCTTGTTCTTCATACACCTCGGAATAGAACTAAAGCCTTCAGCAGTTCGTATGTGTTGCGGTGTGTGTGTTTTTAAGTGTGTGTGCAGCAATGTGTTGTATGTCATCGTGTATCGTGTGTGTTCTCTCTGTTCTTTCAGTCCCTTGCCATGTCCTTTCTGTCATAATCACAGAACAATGGATCACAGAATCACACCATTAACACCACACACACCCACACGCTTGCTATCGGTGTGTAAGCATGTGTGTTTGTGCACACAAACATTCTCTAACACACACACGTGTACATACACACACATTTACGGCGTGCACCTGCTGCCTCCTTTTTATTTGCTCCAGATTTACGGCCGCATGCCGCCGAGCTCTCGCTCACACACACACACCGTTAACACGGCAACCGCTCGCCTGGTTACTGTCTCCATGACAACGTGGCAACGCAGTGCCTACCATCACACCTATAGCAGAACCTGCAGTTGTTTTTCCCCTTTTCCTTTCTCTCTTCTTCTTTGTCCTTTCTTTCTTTCTTTCTCTCTTTTTTGTTAGTTATTTCTTTCTGTCTATCCTTCCTTCTTTATTTTGTTCTCTTTTACCTCTCCCTCCTTCCTTTTTTCTCCTCTCCTCTGTTTTCCTCAACCATCACTCTCTACCTCTTTTGTTGTTGTTCCTCTGCTTCTCTCCATCCTTTGTTGCTCCTCTCTCTCGGTCTCCACAGCAACTATCAGTCTTGTGGTAGCCCTTTACACTCGTACCCGTATACGGGTTGAACATGGCAAATTTAGGCAGTAATAAGCGCCTAAATTGGAACGTAGTGGCTGTACAGTAACATGCTATACATGACGTCAGAGCTCTGGCTCTGCGCTTCACAGCGCTGTATGGCTTTTGAATGACAGCCTTTCTGAACTTGAGCACCACACCTGACAAGAAGTTGCCCCCATCCCTCCCGCTAATTGGGCAACTTTTGCACATTTTTTGTTGTCTGAGTGAGGGAAATGCTATAAATTAAGATCACTCTATGTATTTAGAAAGATAAGACGTTGAGGATTATAATAAATACAGCTTTGATGTCATACAAGCAAGCCAAACACCCTTTCAAATGTCAACTTCACATCTCCAAATCATAAAACTCATGTCAACGTTGAAGACTCTTCTATGAGTCGTCATAAAAGTGCATTGAAATTGCTTAGGAATGTGCACACTTTGAAGAGGTGTGTGTGTGTGTGGCCACTTGGAGGCACCAGTTAGTCCTCTCATTTAAACCCTTCATTTTCCAGGAAGTCTTTTTTTGGTGTATTTTATTAGTATTTTACCCCCTTTTTTTCCCCAATTGCAATCCATTTACGATCTTGTCTCATCGCTGCAACTCCCCAACAGGCTCGGGAGAGGCGAAGGTCGAGTCATGCGTCCTCCGAAACATGACCCGCCAAACCGCGCTTCTTTACACCGGCCCGCTTAACCCGGAAGCCAGCCGCACCAATGTGCCGGAGGAAACACTGCTCAACTGAAATCAGCCTGCAGGCGCCCGGCCCACCGCAAGGAGTCGCTAGTGCACGATGAGCCAAGTAAAGCCCCTCCGGCCAAACCCTCCCCTAACACGGACGACGCTGGGCCAATTGTGCGCCGCCCTATTGGACTCCCGGTCACGGCCGGTTGTGACACAGCCTGGGATCAAACCCGGGTCTGTAGTGATGCCTCAAGCGCTGCGATGCAGTGCCTTAGACCGCTGCACCACTCGGGAGGCTTCCAGGAACAGTCTTATCAGATTTTATTTGTCACATGGCCGAATACAACAGGTGTAGATCTTACTGTGAAATGCTTACTTACGAGCCCTTAACCAACAATGCAGTTCAAGAAATAGAGTGGGAGGGGGTGACAATGTAAATAGTCCGGGTGGCGATTTGATAAATTGTTCAGCAGTCTTATGGCTTGGGGTTAGAAGCTGTTAAGGAGCCTTTTGGACCTAGACTTGGCGCTCCGGTACCGCTTGCTGTGCTGTGCGGTAGCAGAGAGAACAATCTATGACTTGGGTGATTGGAGTCTTTGACAATTTTTGGGGCCTTCCTCTGACACCGCCTAGTATATAGGTCCTGGATTGCAGGAAGCTTGGCCCCAGTGATGTACTGGGCCGTACACACTACCCTCTGTAGCGCCTTACGGTCGGATGCCGAGTAGTTGCCATACCAGGCGGTGATGCAACCGGTCAGGATGCTCTTCTATGGTGCAGCTGTAGAACCTTTTGAGGATCTGGAGATCCATGCCAAATCTTTTCAGTCTCTTAAGGGGGAAAAGGTGTTGTCGTGCCCTCTTCACGAATGTCTTGGTATGTTTGGACCATGATAGTTTGTTGGTGACGTGGACACCAAGGGACTTGAAACTCTCGACCCGTTCCACTACAGCCCCGTCGATGTGAATGAGAGCGTGTTCGGCCTTCCTTTTCCTGTAGTCCACGATCAGCTCCTTTGTCTTGCTCACGTTGAGGGAGAGGTTGTTGTCCTGGAACCACACTGCCAGGTCTCTGACCTCCTCCCTATAGGTGCTGTCTCATCGTTGTCGGTGATCAGGCCTACCACTGTTATGTCGTCAGCAAACTTAATGATTGTGTTGGAGTCGTGCTGAGCACACACCCCTGAGTGGCCCCTGTGTTGAGGATCAGAGTGGCAGATGTGTTGCTGCCTACCCTTACCACATGGGGGCGGCCCGTCAGGAAGTCCAGGATCCTGTTGCAGAGGGAGGTGTTTAGGCCCAGGGTCCTTAGCTTAGTGATGAGCTTTGTGGGCACTATGGTGTTGAACGCTGAGCTGTAGTCAGTGAACAGCATTCTCACATTGGTGTTCCTTTTGTCCAGGTGGGAAAGGGCAGTGTGGAGTGCAATTGAGATTACGTCATCTGCGGATCTGTTGGGGTGGTACGCAAATTGGAGTGGGTCTAGGGTTTCCGGGATGATGGTGTTGATGTGAGCCATGACCAGCCTTTCAAAGCACTTCATGGCTACAGACGTGAGTGCTACGGGGCGGTAGTCATTTAGGCAGTTTACCTTCGCTTTCTTAGCACATGGACTATGGTGGTCTGCTTGAAACATGTAGGTATTAAAGACTCCGTCAGGGAGAGGTTGAAAATGTCAGTGAAGACAGTTGCCAGTTGGTCCGTGCATGCTCTGAGTACACGTCCTGGTAATCCGTCTGTGAATGTTGACCTGTTTAAAGGTCTTGCTCACATCGGCTACGTAGCGCATGATCAAACAGCTGGAGCTCTCATGCATGCTTCAGTGTTGCTTACCTCGAAGCGAGCATAAAAGGCATTTACAGTGAGCACCATAATTCATTGGACAGTGACCATTTTTTGTTATTTTGGTTCTGTACTCTAGCACTTTGAGTTTGAAAGGATACAATGACAATGAGGGTGATGTGCAGACTGTCAGCTTTAATTTGAGGGTATTTACATACATATCGGATGAACCATTTAGAAATTATAGAAGGTTTTGTACATGGTCCCCCCCCATTTTCGTGCATCAAAATATTGGACAGTTTAACATAATGTAGAATAAAGTAATCATTGTTAATATTTGGTCGCATATCCTTTGCATGCTTGAAGTCTGCGATGCATCGACATCACCAGACGCTGGGTATCTTCCCTGGTGATGCTCTGCCAGGCCTGTACTGCAGTCATCTTCAGTTCCTGCTTGTTTCAGGGACTTATTGCCTTCAGTCTCCTCTTCAGCATGTAAAATACATGTTCAATTGGATTCAGATCCGGTGATTGACTCGGCCAGTCAAGGATTTTCCACTTTTTGGCCATCAAAAACCCCTTCGTTGCTCTAGCAGTATGTTTAGGGTCATTCTCTTGTTGCATGATGAAGTGCCGTCCAATGAGTTTGGAGGCATTTGGTTTTATCTGAGAAGATAAAATATTTCTGTAGACTTCAGAATTCATTGTTCTACTTCTGTCTGCAGTCACATCATCGATGAAGACAAGTGAGCCTGTTCCACTGGCAGCCATACAGGCCCAAGCCATAACACCCCCTCCACCATGTTTCACGGATGAGGTGGTCTGCTTTGGATCATGGGCATTTCTTTTTTTTCTCCACATTTTCCTCTTTCCATCACTCTGGTACATGTTAATCTTTGTCTCATCTGTCCACAATATTTTTGGGGGCTTTTTTAGGTGCTTTTTAGCAAACTGTAATCTCGCCTTTCTGTTCTTCAGGCTTATCAGTGGTTTGCATCTTGTAGTGTACCCTCTGTAGTCCTGCTGGTGTAGTCTTCTACGTATGGTAGACTTTGACACATCTACACCTGCATTCAGGAGAGTGTTTTTGATCTGTTGGGCTGTTGTCAAGGGGGTTTTCTTCACCATAGAGAGTATTCTCCGGTCATCCACTACAGTGGTCTTCCTCGGTCTACCGGGTCTTTTGACATAATTGAGTTCACCGATTTTTTTTTTTTTTTCTTGTTAATGATGAACCAAATTGTTGACTTGGGCATGGCCAGGGTTTTTGCAATGTTCCTGATTGATTGATTTTCATTTCTGAGCCTTATGACGGCCAGCTTCATTTGCATCGACACTGCTGTCTTCCTCATGTTGTCACACCCCAACAACAACCTCCAATGGCAATAGCAAAGTCTAGAATCAATACTATTCATCAACAGCTCTCCTGCATTCACTAACGACACAAATGAATCACCTGCCTAACGACACACATCTGTGAAGCCAATTTAACAAATACTTGTAGTACCTTAAAATGGGGGGACCATATACAAAAGGTGCTGTCATTTCTAAACGGTTCATCTGATATGTATGAAAATACCCTCAAATTAAAGCTGACAGCCTGCACTTCACCCTCATTGTCATTGTATCATTCCAAACTCAAAGTGCTAAATAACAAAAAAATGGTCACTGTCCAATGAATTATGATGCTCATTGTAGCTCGTCTGGTAGGATCGCGTCACTGGGCAGCTCGCAGCTGGGATTCCCTTTGTAGTCCGTAATGGTTTGCAAGCCCTGCCACATCCGACGAGCGTCAGAGTCGGTGTAGTAGGATTCAGTCTTAGTCCTTTATTAAAGCTTTGCCTGTTTGATGGTTCGTCTGAGGGCATAGCGGGATTTCTTAGAAGCGTCCGGATTAGTGTCCCACTCCTTGAAAGCGGCAGCTCTAGCCTTTAGCTCGGTGCGGATGTTGCCTGTAATCCATGGCTTCTGGTTGGGATATATACATACGGTCACTGTGGGGACGACGTCGGCGTCTGCACTTATTGATGAAGCCAGTGACTGAGGTGGTATACTCCTCAATGCCATTGGATGAATCCCGGAACAGTCTGTGCTAGCAAAACAGTCCTGTAGCTTAGCATCCGAGTCATCTGACCACCTCTGTATTGAGCGAGTCACTGGTACTTCCTGCTTTAGTTTTTGCTTGTAAGCAGGAATCAGGAGGATATAATTATGGTCAGATTTGCCAAATCGAGGGCGAGGGAGAGCTTTGTATGCATCTCTGTGTGTGGAGTAAAGGTGGTCTAGAGTTTTATCACGTAACTGGATGTGTCCAGAGTACATAAAATCAAGTGTAATGTTTGGATTCAGTCTTTTGTCAGGTGAACTATTATGTACTCACCCTTGGTCTAATAATTTTCCCATTATCTCCAAACTGTTCCCTTTCAATTGCTACCATGGTTATGCATTTCATATTTCTTCTTTAAGAAACATTTAAATGTGGCCCTATCCATATAGGCTAATTCCCAGAAGTGGAAAGGGTTAAACACCCACAGCACTGAGGGATATTCACCTCTCTCCTCTCCCTCTCTCCTTTCTCACTCCTTCATTGAATTAAATCGACATTGCAAATGGTTTGCACAAAAACTCACGCTATTCATACAGTGAATACCCAATGGACAATTACATTGGACTGTATACAGTGGAGAGTGAACTTTAGGGTACCTTCACTTGAAACATGTTCCTTTTAAAATGAACAAATTACAATTTCTTCTTCTTCATAAACATGATTACTCCAGCCCCCCTCGGCTAACTGTTGTATTACAAATCCACTCCAGTGAAGAGAATGGATCACATTACACTGTTGTGAATTGAAATATTTTACTCTTATCAGTGGCTGTTTTTAATTGACTATATCTGAGTGCAGCACTTGAGTGGGAAAGATTAGTGGAAGTTTAACCAAAGACTAAAACTGTTATTGTGTGTGTGTGTGTGTGTGTGTGTGTCTTCTCTCTGTAATCTGCAAGAAATGGAGCCTGATGAATAAGTGAATTAATTATCATTCCTAAATTAAACTTTCTGCTGTAGTTTGGGGTCCTATGAAAGCAGTGCAATGAGGAGGCTGCTCTGTTAAATGTGTGGTAGAAAGAGAGAATATGCTAATTTCCCCCACCATCAGTTCTACCCCTCCAGCTACTGTAGGAGGTTACACGGAGTACCTCTCAAACTTAGCTAACGCCTCTACATCGCAACTACAGTGGCTTGCGAAAATATTCCCCCCCTTGGCATTTTTCCTATTTTGTTGCCTTACAACCTGGAATTAAAATGGATTTTTTGGGGGGTTTGTATCATTTTGATTTACACAACATGCCTACCACTTTGAAGATGCAAAATATTTTTTGGGGTGAAACAAACAAGAAATAAGACTAAAAAACAGAACTTGAGTGTGCATAACTATTCACCCCCCCCAAAGTCAATACTTTGTAGAGCCACCTTTTCCAGCAAATACAGCTGGAAGTCTCTTGGGGTATGTCTCTATAAGCTTGGCACATCTAGCCACTGGGATTTTTGCCCGTTCTTCAAGGCAGAACTGCTCCAGCTCCTTCAAGTTGGATGGATTCCGCTGGTGTACAGCAATCTTTAAGTCATAACACATATTCTGAATTGGATTGAGGTCTGGGCTTTGACTAGGTCATTCCAAGACATTTAAATGTTTCCCCTTAAACCACTCGAGTGTTGCTTTAGCAGTATGCTTAGGGTCATTGTCCTGCTGGAAGGTGAACCTCCGTCCCAGTGTCAAATCTCTGGAAGACTGAAACAGGTTTCCCTCAAGAATTTCACTGTATTTAGCGCCATCTATTATTCCTTCAATTCTGACCAGTTTCCCAGTCCCTGCCAATAGAAAAACATCCCCAAAGCATGATGCTGCCACCACCATGCTTCACTGTGGGGATGGTGTTCTCGGGGTGATGAGGGGTGTTGGGTTTGCGCCAGACATAGCATTTTCCTTGATGGCCAAAAAGCTCAATTTTAGTCTAATCTGACCAGAGTACCTTCTTCCATATGTTTGGGGAGTCTCCCACATGCCTTTTGGCGAACACCAAACGTGTTTGCTTATTTTTTTCTTTAAGCAATGGCTTTTTTCTGGCCACTCTTCCGTAAAGCTCAGCTCTGTGGAGTGTACAGCTTAAAGTGGTCCTATGGACAGATACTCCAATCTCCGCTGTGGAGCTTTGCAGCTCCTTCAGGTTTATCTTTGGTCTCTTTGTTGCCTCTGATTAATGCCCTCCTTGCATGGTCCGTGAGTTTTGGTGGGCGGCCCTCTCTTGGGAGGTTTGTTGTGGTGCCATATTCTTTCAATTTTTTAATAATAGATTTAATGGTGCTCCGTGGGATGTTCAAAGTTTCAGATATTTTTTTATAACCCAACCCTGATCTGTACTTCTCCACAACTTTGTCCCTGACCTGTTTGGAGAGCTCCTTGGTCTTCATGGTGCCGCTTGTTTGGTGGTGCCCCTTGCTTAGTGGTGCCCCTTGCTTAGTGGTGTTGCTCTGGGGCCTTTCAGAACAGGTGTATATATACTGAGATCATGTGACAGATCATGTGACACTTAGATTACACACAGTTGGACTTTATTTAACTAATTATGTGACTTCTGAAGGTAATTGGTTGCACCAGATCTTATTTAGGGGCTTCATAGCAAAGGGGGTGAATACATATGCACGTACCACTTTTCAGTTATTTATTTTTTTAGTATCTTTTTAGCAAGTTCGTTTTTTCATTTCACTTCACCAATTTGGACTATTTTGTGTATGTCCATTACATGAAATCCAAATAAAAATCCATTTAAATTACAGGTTGTAATGCAACAAAATAGGAAAAACGGCAAGGGGGATGAATACTTTTGCAAGGCACTATATCTCTTTATTTCCTTCGTTCTATTCCCCTCTCTATACAAGTTCCTCTTCTCCTCCCGCCTCCTCGCCTCTCCTCTCTCTTACTGTGCGTACAGTAATAGTGTGAAAGAGAGAGGGGAGGGGGATAGAGAGATGGTTGGCCATCTCCACCATAAAGAACCTGCCTCCCATCTTAGGGTCTCTGCTCTTTTTACGTGATTGTTTTGTTTAATGGAGAGGAAGGATGTAAAGCCTCTCAGGAAAATGTACATTGAACCTGATTACCACGGCTATGGAATGGTATAGACTTATCCTCTGGAAATGTATTTTTCTTATTTTCTTCACTTTCTCCATTCCTCATCAGTGAGTGCTCTTAATGGGGCAGATACTCGCAGATCTTTATCACTCTCTCACTTTCTCTTTCTATCTCTCTCTTTCAAACCTCTATTTACCTGCTCAGGAGATGTCTCTATCAGCACAGCCCAGCCCAGTCTCCCCTTTTTTCTTTTTTCATTAATGTTTCCTCTGCTCCCTAGTCTTCAAGGTATTCCTTTGTTTTTTTTTCCTTCTTTTTTTCATTTTCTTTTTTATTATTATTTTCTTTTCTTTTATTGCAGATAGACTGTAACTTCCATCAATGTAGTTGTCTGCATCACTTCCAATCCCCCATGTTTTTAATATATATACTCCCCTTTATTACTTTTCAACCAAGCCATACTTTCCCTACTTGGGGTAAATTAGTGAACAACAATGCCCAGGCCTCTACTTCCAGCCTATACTTACTATCTACACCTTATGGACACAGTCAATTTTATAATAATTATATTTTATTTGTTTTTGCTCCTGAACTTCTTCTACTCAACCTCTCCGATCATGTTCATGATGTCCATCCGGTTTGCTTCTATATGCCATATCTTTCTAACTGTGCTCTTTCCCAAAAGCTCCCAACATACAACCTATATACTTATTATGGACACAGTATGCTTACATTATTAGTTATCTTGTTATCATTTGTTGTTATTTGTTATTAGTCCCATCCTTCAACTCCATTCAATACCTCCCATCTATCTCTTAACACCATCCATATAGGATTTCTATTTGCCATATATATTTCAACCGTATTGTGATGTTTTACAAAAGTTCTGAACCTTTCTATTCTCATTGCTTCTACAGATTGTGAATTAAAAATAAACATTTTTGCTAAAAGTATTATTATATTATTGATCGATTGACTATGACTTTTCAGATCACCCAGTAATGCTATCTGCAAGGTTAGCTCCAGGTAAATATTGCAATCCTTTAGCCATTCCTGTACCTGTGTCCAAAAACAAGCTACAAATGGACAAAACCAAAACAAATGATCTAATGATTCTGTCTCTTCACAGCAAAATCTGCAGAGCTGGGAAGATTGTATCCCCCATATAAATAACATTCTATTGGTAGCAAGAATTTTATATAATAATTTAAATTGAAAGATTCAAATGTTTTTGCGTGTCAGTTCATAAACACTATGCCATGGGATCGGTACGTCAAAAATCTCTTCCCAACTATTTTGCAATCTATATGGGACGGCTGTCAATCCTTCGGTCCTTAAGTGAAACTGATATACTTTTTTATTTATCACAGTTTTCCTTAAACAATTATGTTCTTTAATGCAAGGCCGACAGACAAGTTCCTTACTTTCTCCCCCTTCCACTTTCCTCTTCCACTTTTGCGGTAAGGCTGCAATTATTTGGTTGTAATTTTGGGTAGAGCAGACATTTCCATATGTTTTTGTTAGCTGCATGTGCGACATAACTCCACCAGTCCTACCGATGATATCATTTACGAAGATTATACCTTTTTTAAACATTCTGTCCAAAAATAAAGGTTTTTTGTCAATTAGTATATTTGAATTTAACCACAATATTTGTTGCATTATTTGTTCTGTAGTTTCTGGAGGATTAAATTGAAATTGCAACCAACTTTCTATGGCTTGTTTTAGAAATAGTGATATTTGGGAGATGATTTCCTTTTCAAATAACTGAAAATAAGTGGTTGTAATCTGAATAAAGGGAAAAAGGCCATTCTTGAACATTGGGTGAGACAATCTTACTAATTTGCTGAGAACCAGTTCAGATTTAAGTATAACTTCTGTATGACTGAAGCTTTTAGTGATAGGTCTAATGCTTTAATATTTAATAATTTATGTCCTCCGAATTCATATTCATTATATAAATAGGCCCTTTTAATTTTGTCTGGCTTGCCGTTCCAAATAAAATTGAATATTTGTTTCTCATATAATTTAAAAAACTGTTCGCTAGGTGTAGGCAAGACCATAAGCAAATAGGTAAACTGGGATAATACTAAAGAGTTAATCAGGGTGATTTTTCCACAAATTGACAGGTATTTACCTTTCCATGGTAGCAAGCTCTTATTTATTTTTGCTAACTTTCTATTAAAATGTATTGAAGTGAGATCATTTATTTCCTTTGGGATATGTATTCCGAGTATATCCACATCACCATCAGACCATTTTATTGGTAAACTACACGGTAATCTAAAAGTTGTATTTTTTAGTTTATCATAATTTTGTTGTAATCCAGAGAAGTTAGAAAATGTATCTAGATCCTCTATGAGGCTGTGGAGGGATTCAAGTTGTGGATTTTAAAGAAAACATGAATCATCAGCGTACAATGACACCTTTTGTTTTTAAGCCCTGGATTTCTAATCATCTGAAATTATTATTGGATCTGATTTTAATAGCTAACATCTGGATGGCCACAATAAATAGATATGCCGATAGTGGACAACCTTGTTTCCCTCCTCTTGACAGTTTAAAACTTTCTGAGAAATAGCCATTATTTACTATTTTACACCTAGGGTTACTATACATGATTTTGACCCATTTTATAAGAGATTCTCCAAAATTGAAATGCTCCAGGCATTTATATTTAAACCCCAGTCGTACTTTATCAAATGCCTTTTCGAAGTCTGCTATGAATAGCAGGCCTGGTTTCCCATATTTTCCATAGTGTTCTATTGTTTCCAATACTTGCCTTATATTATCTCCAATGTATCTTCCATGTAAAAAACCTGTCTGATTAGAATGAATAATATCCGACAATACCTTTTTAATTCTATGCGCTATACATTTTGCTAGAATTTTTGCATCACAACACTGAAGTGTAAGGGGCCTCCAATTTTTTTAATGGACTGGATCTTTATATTTTTCATTTGTATCCTGTTTCAGTAATAATGAGATCAGACCTTCTTCTTGAGTGTCAGATAATCTACCATTTACATAGGAGTGGTTAAAACATGCTAATAACGGTCCTCTTAGTATATCAAAAAAGGTTTGGTATACCTCGACTGGTATGCCATCCAACCCTGGAGTTTTCCCGGACTTAAAGTCTTTAATTGCATCCAGAAGTTCCTCCTCTGTAATTTCACCTTCACATGAGTCTTTCTGTATGGCAGTTAATTTTACATTATCAATAGAAAAAAAATCTCTACAATTAGCTTCAGTTAGAGGAGATGGAGGCGACTGAAAAGAAAACATGCTTAAAGTACTTTGTTTCCTCCTTCAAAATATCATTTGGTGAATCATGGGTGACTCCGTCAATTTTAACCAGTTTCATTAAGTTATTTTTGGTAGCATTCCTATGTTGAAGATTAAAAAATAATTTTGTGCATTTTTCCCCATATTCCAACCAGTTTTATTTTTATAATATATTACACTTGATCTTTCTTGAATAAGTTTCTCAATTTCTTTTGGTTTTTCCTCTAATTTATTTTGAGCCTCTGTTAGTTTTTATTGCCATCTATCTGTTCTGTTAGACTTTCTATTTCCTTTGTTAGTATAAACTCTTTTGACCTAAATTGCTTTTGTATTCCTTTGTTTGTCTAATCACAGTTTCCTATCTGATTTTGTTATTTTTATGATTGAATTTTCACTTTGTTTAGAAGATGTCTGTTCTTCCATTAGCTGGTCCCCTCCTGTACTCCCTGTTCACCCATGACTGCATGGCCAGGCACGACTCCAACACCATCATTAAGTTTGCCGACGACACAACAGTGGTAGGCCTGATCACAGACAACGATGAGACAGCCTATAGGGAGGTGGTCAGAGACCTGGCCGTGTGGTGCCAGGATAACAACCTCTCCCTCAACGTGACCAAGACAAAGGAGATGATTGTGGACTACAGGAAAAAAAAGAGGACTGAGCACGCCCCCATTCTCATTGACGGGGCTGTAGTGGAACAGGTTGAGAGCTTCAAGTTCCTTGGTGTCCACATCACCAACAAACTATCATGGTCCAAACACACCAAGACAGTCGTGAAGAGGGCACGACAAAGCCTATTCCCCCTCAGGAGACTGAAAAGATTTGGCATGGGTCCTCAGATCCTCAAAAAATTCTACAGCTGCACCACCGAGAGCATCCTGACTGGTTGCATCACCGCCTGGTATGGCAACTGCTTGGCCTCCGACCGCAAGGCACTACAGAGGGTAGTGCGTACGGCCCAGTACATCACTGGGGCCAAGCTTCCTGCCATCCAGGACCTCTATACCAGGCGGTGTCAGAGGAAGGCCCTCAAAATTGTCAAAGACTCCAGCCATCCTAGTCATTGACTGTTCTCTCTGCTACCGCACGGCAAGCGGTACCGGAGTGCCAAGTCTAGGTCCAAAAGACTTCTCAACAGCTTCTACCCCCAAGCCATAAGACTCCTGAACAGCTAATCATGGCTACCCGGACTATTTGCACTCCCCCCCCCACCCCATCCTTTTACGCTGCTGCTACTCTGTTAATTATTTATGCATAGTCACTTTAACTCTACCCACATGTACATATTACTTAAACTACCTCAACTAGCTGGTGCCCCCGCACATTGACTCTGCAACGGTACCCCCCTGTATATATAGCCTCCCTACTGTTATTTTATTTTACTTCTGCTCTTTTTTTCTCCACTTTTATTGTGGTTGTTTTATTTTTACTTTTTTGTTAAAAATAAATGCACTGTTGGTTAAGGGCTGTAAGTAAGCATTTCACTGTAATGTCTGCACCTGTTGTATTCAGTGCATGTGGCCAATAAAATTTGATTTGATCTGTGGGGAAGCAGCTTCCTCTAGCCTATTATCGTTGTATTAAAATGGATGTATGTTTGCGGAAAAACTCTGTCTTTTATTTGGGTAGACACCTGTATCTTTGATGAAGTTGACAATCACAGTAGTCTTCTTCCGGCTATCTTAATCTTTCAGATAGGTTTAAGTCGGTCTGTAAACATGTTCAGGTTTCTAAAACTAGAAGTGTGCTGTTTTTAGCTTTTGTTATTAAGGTTGCCCCCTTCTTTTTCCAGATGCGTTGTCTTTATTGAGGCTGACAGTTTCCTTGGCTTGGGATCCCAATAGGCAGTGACACACACACATCTCATTAGAATTCCTGTGTGGTGGGGGTATGTGGTAGAAGGCTAATGTAATCGTCATGGTAACTCCGTACAGTAAAGAGCAGAAGTCCCAGAGGAGTTGCCCCATTTCCTGCTCCCTGATACGTGTGTGTGACAGCCAGACAGTGCTGAGTTTGTCTGTCCTCTCTGAGCGCTTGACCCCCTGGTCTGTGTGTGCATGTGTGCGTTAACACGCGTATAACATGATAACAAGGTGTGGAGAATACTATTTACCTGCCTTAGGCTCCGTGAGATCCCGTCCTCTCTCCATTTCCCCTCTCCTTCTTTCCTCCCTCCCTCCCTCCCTCCTCCTGCAGTCCACCTGTGAGGAGAGATTCTTATCACGGAGATGAGTGGAGGAGCCTGAGAGGAAGAAGGGATCAGATAAATGAGTGAATACATTAATTAAAGAGGGGATAGAGAGGGCATCTCTATCTGATGGATCCTAGAAACCACTCCAGCTCTAGTTTAGAGAACCTGTGTGTGTGTGTGTGGTGACGTGACGCTGAGTGGATCAGATGGCTGTGATGTGAACAGTGCTCTGCAGCACTTGCGTGTGTCTCTTCTCGTCTCGCACTGAGATGCCCTCCGGCATCACACACACACACACACGCCCACGTCCACTAACGTAAGCTCAAGTCTTTGATGTCTAAGGTTCTTTATTAAAAGCATTCCACTATTCCAGCTGTGTGTGTGTGTGTGTGTGTGTGTATAGAGCAGCCCTTACAGAAAAAACACATGAATTTCACATGTGATTTCATGTGAAGTTAATGTGATAACAAAAAACTACACATGACAACATGTTAGAGAACATGATCTCGTGAAATAAATGTGACAACGTGGGGATGCAAAATCTCAACATGTGATAACATGATACTACACGTGACAACGTGAGCATGTGAAAACACGATTTCAAGTGAAATAAATATGTCAACATTTGATACAGTACCATGAATACGATGCTGTATTTTGACAGCTAAATTAAGTTGTTAATGTGAAAGGACAGTATGATGCTGTATGCTGATTACTTGGGACTCAATCTCACTTGGAATTCGAACACACAACCTTTTGGTTGCTAGCTACCTGAAGTTCCTGCTGCGTCACCAGTTCTGTGGACATAATGGAGATCGGCTATATATTTATTGCCAAGAATACACTTCTGCACTTTGCGTAAAGTTGCAGTAAAAATAAAGTCAATACTTTATATACAATAACTTGAAGGTGTTATTTCTATAAAATGACTGTGTGCTGCTGTATTCTGATTTCAATGACTGTAGAATCTTGTATAATTTTGTGCTGTGACCATAATTGGGATTTAGCCTTAAATGGCATTTGTACTCCTAACCTTTAAATACCTGAAATGTCCTGCTACAGTGCAGCTACACCACCAGATCTGTGAGTGTAAAAGAGATATGGGCCACAGACTTATTGGCAAGAATGCATTTCTGCAGTTTGCTAAAAGCTGCCCAGAATCAAGTAAATAATTGTCCAATTATCACCATCAATGTAACATTCACGTTAAACTAGCAGTGCTCAAGGACACTTGATGTCGTAGTGTATACATGAGTTATTTGGGGATTTGAACTTGCAGCCTCTTGGTTGGGAGTGCATCGATGTTTTTGCAGTGCCAGCAGGTTCATACTTATTGCTTGGAACATACACGGAGTGTACAAAACATTATGAACACCTGCTCTTTCCATGACAGACTGACCAGGTGAATCCAGGTGAAAGCTATGATCCCTTACTGATGTCACCTGTTAAATCCACTTCAATCAGTGTAGATGAAGAGGAGGAGACAGGTTAAAGAAGGATTTTAAAGCCTGGAGACAATTGAGACATGGATTGTGTATGTGTGCCATTGAAAGGGTGAATGGGCAAGACAGAAGATTGAAGTGCCTTTGAACGAGGTATGGTAGTAGGTGCCAGGCGCAGCGGTTTGGGTCAAGAACTGCAACGCAATAAACTGGTGGGACACATTAGTATATTTGGGGGCATGGTCAAATATATGTGCATTTGTGCCAACCGTCAGTGGAAGTGTTGTAGCAGTTTAAGTGTTTGATGGTTATACCGAAGCGAGTTAAGCACCTTCTTTGACACTGTCTGTTCTGCAAACGTTGTAAGAGAATGTGTCAGTAATGAGCTGCACTGTAAAAAGGTTATTGTGCATTTTCCATTAAGTTAATGGAAACTTGTTGCTGTGAATTTGTCATTTCTTACCTGGAAACTAATATACTGAACAAAAATATAAATGCAACATGTAAAGTGTTGGTCCCATGATTTAATGAGCTGAAATAAAATATCGCAGAAATTGTCCATATGCACAAAAAAGCATATTTCTCTCAAATTCTGTGCACAAATTTGTTTACATCCCTGTTAGTGAGCATTTCTCCTTTGCCAAGATAATCCATCCACGTGACAGGTGTGGCATATCAAGAAGCTGATTAAACAGCATGATCATTACACAGGTGCACCTTGTGCTGGGGATTTCCTAGTTTCCACTAGCACGTGAACGCAGCATAATGCTGCGTTGGTAACCAAATGGGAATTCACCACACATGACTGAGAAGAATCCACTCCAACTGGTAATTACTAGTGGGAAATAATTAATCAAGGATTCTAATATTTTAGCTAGGCAAGAAAGTTTAGAAATAGGCAGATTAATTATTTAGGCCACAAGGGTCACCACCTTTGTGAAGGGGGAGTACATGGGCCGCCTTCCAAACCTTGGGGATAGTACCAGATATAATTGTCAGGTAAAAAATATGGGTTAATAATTCAGCAATCGGGGGCAGAGAGCTGCAGCAAAAATGGATAAAGCATATCAGCTCCAGTGGATTTTGTTTACATCAATCTTAAGCAAGGCATCTAGCACATCACAGATAGTAAATTGTTGAAATGAAAACAAATATTCGCTAGAAGTTGACAGGTAAGAGTTCCTCTGTGGAGATGGGAGAACCTTCCAGAAGGACAACCATCTCTGCAGCACTCCACCAATCAGGCCTTTATGGTAGAGTGGCCAGACGGAAGCCACTCCTCAGTAAAAGGCACATGACAGCCCGCTTGGAGTTTGCCAAAAGGCACCTAAAGACTCTCAGACCATGAGAAACAAGATTCTCTGGTCTGATGAAATCAAGATTGAACTCTTTGGCCTGAATGCGAAGCATCACGTCTGGAGGAAACCTGGCACCATCCCTACGGTGAAGCATGGTGGTGGCAGCATCATGCTATGGGGATGTTTTTCAACGGCAGAGACTGGGTGACTAGTCAGGATTGAGGCAAAGATGAATGGAGCAAAGTACAGAGAGAGATCCTTGATGAAAACTTGCTCCAGAGCGCTCAGGACCTCAGACTGGGCGCGAAGGTTCACCTTCCAACAGGACATCGACCCTAAGCACACAGCCAAGACAACGCAGGAGTGGCTTCGGGACAAGTCTCAATGTCCTTGAGTGGCCCAGACAGAGCCCGGACTTGAACCCGATCTAACATCTCTGGAGAGACCTGAAAATAGCTGTGCAGCAACGCTCCCCATCCAACTTGACAGAGCTTGAGAAGATCTGCAGAGAAGAATGGGAGAAACTCCCCAAATACAGATGTGCCAAGAATACTCAATGCTGTAATCGCTGCCAAAGGTGCTTCAACAAAGTACTGAGTAAATGGTCTGAATACTTAGTAAGGGAAAAAAGTATTTGATCCCCTGCTGATTGTGTGCGTTTGCCCCCTGACAAAGAAATGATCAGTCTATAATTTTAATGGTAGGTTTATTTGAACAGTGAGAGACAGAATAACAACAACAGAAATGCATGTAAACATTTTTATAAATTGATTTGCATTTTAATGAGGGAAATAAGTATTTGACCCCTCTGCAAAACATGACTTAGTACTTGGTGGCAAAACCCTTGTTGGCAATCACAGAGGTGATATTATAAACGCGATCGATAAAAGACAGTACTGCGCAGCCGTCTTCATCGACCTGGCCAAGGCTTTCGACTCTGTCAACCACTGCATTCTTATTGGCAGACTAAATAGCCTTGGTTTCTCTAATGACTGCCTCGCCTGGTTCACCAACTACTTCTCAGATAGAGTTCAATGTGTCAAATCGGAGGGCCTGTTGTCTGGACCTCTGGCCGTCTCTATGGGCGTGCCACAGGGTTAAATTCTCGGGCCGACTCTATTCTTTGTGTATATCAATGATGTCGCTCTTGCTGCTGGTGACTCTCAGATCCACCTCTACGCAGACGACACCATTTTGTATACATCTGGCCCTTCATTGGACACTGTTAACAAACCTCCAAACGAGCTTCAATGCCATACAACACTCATTCAGTAGCCTCCAACTGCTCTTAAACACTAGTAAAACTAAATGCATGCTCTTCAACCGAACGCTGCTTGCACCCGCCCACCCGACTAGAATCACTACTCTCGGCGGGTCTGACCTAGAGTATGTGGACAACTACAAATACCTAGGTGTCTGGTTAGACTGTAAACTCTCCTTCCAGACTCACATTAAGCATCTCCAATCAAAAGTTAGATCTAGAATCGGCTTCCTATTTCGCAACAAAGCCTCCTTCACTCATGCTGCCAAACATGCTCTCGTAAAACTGACTATCCTACCGATCCTTGACTTCGGCGATGTCATTTACAAAATAGCCTCCAACACTCTACTCAGCAAATTGGATGTAGTCTATCACAGTGCCATCCGTTTTGTCACCAAAGCCCCATATACTACCCACCATTGTGACCTGTACGCTCTTGTTGGCTGGCCCTCACTACGTATTCGTCGCCAAACCCACTGGCTCCAGGTCATCTATAAATCACTGCTAGGCAAATCCCCGTCTTATTTTAGCTCACTGGTCACCATAGCAACACCCACCCGTAGTCTGCGCTCCAGCAGGTATATCTCACTGGTCATCCCCAAAGCCAACACCTCCTTTGGCTGCCATTCCTTCCAGTTCTCTGCTGCCAATGACTGGAACGAACTGCAAAAATCTCTGAAGCTGGAGACTCTTATCTCCATCACTAACTTTAAGCGTCAGTTGTCAGAGCAGCTTACCGATCACTGCACCTGTACACAGCCTTTCTGAAATTAGCCCACCCAACTACCTCATCCCCATATTGTTATTTATTTTGCTATTTTGCACCCCAGTATCTCTATTTGCACATAATCTTTTGCACATCTATCATTCCAGTATTATACGAAATTGTAACTATTTTGCACTATGGCCTATTTATTACCTTACCTCCATAACTTACTACATTTGAACACACTGTATATATATTTTCTGTTGTATTTTTGACTTTATGTTTTGTTTACCCCATATGTAACTCTGTGTTGTTGTTTTTATCGCACTGCTTTGCTTTATCTTGGCCAGGTCGCAGTTGTAAATGAGAAGTTGTTGTCAACTGGCTTACCTGGTTAAATAAAGGTGAAATAAAATAAAAGGTCAGACGTTTCTTGTAGTTGGCCACCAGGTTTGCACACATCTCAGGAGGGATTTTGTCCCACTCTTCTTTGCATATCTTCTCCAAGTCATTAAGGTTTCGAGACTGACGTTTGGCAACTCTAACCTTCAGCTCCCTCCACAGATTTTCTATGGGATTAAGGTCTGGAGACTGGCTAGGCCACTCCAGGACCTTAATGTGCTTCTTCTTGAGCCACTCCTTTGTTGCCTTGGCCGTGTGTTTTGGGTCATTGTCATGCTGGAATACCCATCCACGACCCATTTTCAATGCCCTGGCTGAGGGAAGGAGGTTCTCACCCAAGATTTGACGGTACATGGCCCCGTCCATCGTCCCTTTGATGCGGTGAAGTTGTCCTGTCCCCTTAGCAGAAAAACACCCCCAAAGCATAATGTTTCCACCTCCATGTTTGACGGTGGGGATGGTGTTCTTCGAGTCATAGGCAGCATTCCTCCTCCTCCAAACACGGCGAGTTGAGTTGATGCCAAAGAGTTCCATTTTGGTCTCATCTGACCACAACACTTTCACCCAGTTCTCCTCTGAATCATTCAGATGTTCATTGGCAAACTTCAGACGGCCCTGTATATGTGCTTTCTTGAGCAGGGGGACCTTGCAGGCGCTGCAGGATTTCAGTCCTTCGCGGCGTAGTGTGTTACTAATTGTTTTCTTGGTGACTATGGTCCCAGCTGCCTTGAGATCATTGACTAGATCCTCCCGTGTAGTTCTGGGCTGATTCCTCACCGTTCTCATGATCATTGCAACTCCACGAGGTGAGATCTTGCATGGAGCCCCAGGCCGAGGGAGATTGACAGTTATTTTGTGTTTCTTCCATTTGCGAATAATCGCCCATTCCAGCCTGTGTAGGTCTACAATCTTGTCCCTGACATCCTTGGAGAGCTCTTTGGTCTTGGCCATGGTGGAGAGTTTGGAATCTGATTGATTGATTGCTTCTGTGGACAGGTGTCTTTTATACAGGTAACAGACTGAGATTAGGAGCACTCCCTTTAAGAGTGTGCTCCTAATCTCAGCTCGTTACCTGTATAAAAGACACCTGTGAGCCAGAAATCTTTCTGATTGAGAGGGGGTCAAATACTTATTTCCCTCATTAAAATGCAAATCAATTAATGCATTTTTCTGGATTTTTTTGTTGTTATTCTGTCTCTCACTGTTCAAATAAATCTACCATTAAAATTATAGACTGATCATTTCTTTGTCAGTGGGCAAACGTACAAAATCAGCAGGGGATCAAATACTTTTTTCCCTCATTAAAATGCAAATCAATTTATGCATTTTTCTGGATTTTTTTGTTGTTATTCTGTCTCTCACTGTTCAAATAAACCTACCATTAAAATTGTTTAGGAAGAAACTCATTGAGAATAAAGCTCCCTGTTTCTGAAAGTCTCAACATCAAGTTAAGCCCCTTAACAGGCCAGAACTGGTCAGCATAGCCACATTAGCCCGTGGATAGCTTTCAAAGGAGAACGTCTCAAGAGGAGAAGGAAGTGTTGGATGTTTGTGTGGACTGGGACAATGTGCTTATTACGATGGTCCTGGAGTGTTGGCCCAGTTAAAAACAGGATTTAGCCTAGCAGCAGAGAGAGCTTTAGCATGCACTGTCTGTCTGGCTTTGGGAGTTGTCTTGGTAACAGAGTTCTGTTCTCAACGAGCGCTGTTCAGGGGCTTTAGACATGGAGCGCAAGCTTATCTTCTCATCCTTTCCCGTTTTGTTACTCCTCGCCTTTCATCCCTCTCTCCTGGACATTTAGCAGTGTGATTCATCCGTCCAGTAGATCCATGGAAATGCTGCCGGTCGGTGATAAAACACACAGTGCTCCCACTGGACACACTGTGTGTGTTTTGATGTGCGTGCGTGCGTGTGTGTTTTGACGTGTATGTGCCGCTGGGAGAGGGTGAAGGAGGGAGCCAAAGATGAAGAACGACAGAACAAGGAAGCGGGTATGATGGAGAGATCGAGAGATTGACATAATGACAGATTGGTGGGGGAGAGACGGATAGGGAGAGGAAAATACGTTGTGGAAGAGAGAAAAGGAAATGTGACAATAGAGGTTGAGACAGAGTGAGACGCACAAACACACAGTATCGACTTTTCATGAGAATTCACCTTTCTGTGGGTGATGTGTGTGTTGAGAGATTATTGGTCGCTCACTATCAAACACACAGCTGGGAAGCGGAGTTTGTGCATTTGTGTGTGTTGTCACCTGATATTAAACACTCTGCCATCTTCTAACTGAGGCTGATTAGTTGCCTGGGACACTTTTGGGAAAGGTCGTAGGTCAGCGTTTCCCGTCCTCAGGACCCCAAAGGGTGCACGTTTTGGTTTTTGACCTAACACTACACAGCTGATTTTAAATTATCAAAGCTTGATGATTAGTTGATTATTTGAATTAGCTGTGTAGTGCTGGGACAAAAAACAAAACATACACCCCTTGGGGTCCCGAGGACCGAGTCTGGGAAGCCCTGTTGTAGGTTATCGACAAGGAGCGCTTTTTGCTTGCGCACTGTGTGTGTAAGCTCTCTCTCCAAACCCCCCCAAGCCACCGTCCCCCAATTTAACAACAACCAACAAAATGAACAAAAGAGAAAACAACAACAGAAAACAACAATGCAAAAACAAAATTTGAGAGCATGTGTGACACTATTTACATGTGTGTGTGTGTGTGTGTTTGTCCGTGTGCGTTTGAATGCGAGTGTGGATAAATGCATATGTACACGTGTACAAACACCTGCGCGGCATCAGCCTCAGGCAAACAATCATTGGATGTAACAGCATTGCCCCTCAGTGTCATTCAAACATACTTTTTTGTGGTTTATTTTGACTTTATTTTTGACTTTTATCTTTCACCGTCATTCTATCCCCCGCCCAGTAACTAGTTCCACATCCCAACCCTCAGTTTCCCTCAGCCCATCCCACCTATCTCTGCTGGCAACCCGCTTCGGTTTTCTACACACCATCTATCTTTCAACTATGCTGTGATGTTTAACATACTATTTGATTCAATCTAATCGAATAGAATCCACAGATTGTGAGTTGAAGATATATACTTTTACTAAGAGTATTAGTAATTGACTGACCAGGTCTTTCCAGATCTCCCAACAATGCTATTTCTACGGTCAATGTTAGATTGTTATACTTTTTCAGCCATTCCTGAACCTGAGACCAGAAACAGGCTATTTGAGGGCAATACCAGAACAAATGGTCTATTGATTCTGTATCCTCACAACAAAATCTGCATAGCTGCGATGATTGTATGCCCCAAATATTCAACATTTTGTTGGTGTCAAGAATTCTGTACAATAATTTTAGCTGAAAACACAAAGTCTTGAATCTTGCGTTGTTTTATATATCAACTCATACACCCTGTGCCATGGAATCGGTACATCAAAAATCTCTTCCCAGCTATTTTGCAATCTGTATGGCACAGCTGTCAACATCCTGGTCCTCAAATGAAACTGGTATACTTTCCTATTTATGCTATTTTTCTTCCTCCGCCAGTTTTGATCCTTTACAGTATATTGGACAGACAGACCAGTTCCCTACCTCCTCCCGCTGCCACCTGCCTCCATTTCTGGGGTAATGCTGTAATCAATTGGTTGTAATCTTGGATTGAGCAGACCTTCCCACACAATTCCGTTAACTCCATTAAAGACATAACTCTACCATTCCAATTTACAATATCATTTAAAAACAAAATACAGTTTTCAAACATATATTTTTCATAAATACAGGTATGTTATCAACCAGCACATTTGAGTTCAACCATAATATTTGTTCTATCTTTTCTGACAGATGAAATTGAAATTGTAACCAGCTCTGCAATGCTTGTTTGAAAAAGAGAGATACTTTGAACAAGGTTTCTTTTTCAATTAATCGAAAGTGAGACATGGCAGTCTGCACAAAGGCAAAAAGTCCATTTTTAAACAATGGATACGTTTTTCTTAGTAATCTATTTGAGAACCATTTTGGGTTGAAGTAAAACTTTTGTATAAGTGAAGCTTTTAGAGAGATTTAGTGCTTTTATATTTAATAATCTCAACCCACCCAGTTCATATTCATTATATAGATAGGCACGCTTTATCTTGTCTGGTTTAGTATACCAGATAAAGCTAAATATTTTTTGTTCATATGATTTGAAAAACGAATACTCAGCGCCATAAGTAAGTGAGTAAATGTAGATATGACTAAGGAGTCAATCAGTCAAAATTTTCAATAAATAGACAGGTATTTACTCTCCATGGTTGCAGGATCTTGTCTATTTTTACTACTTATTGAAATTCATTGTGGAGAGCTCATTTACATATTTTGTTAAATGAATACCAAGTATGACTACTACACCGTCAGCCAATTTTATAGGTAAACTGTAGGGTAATGTAAAAGTTGTGTTTTTTAAAGATCCAATACGTAATATGGTACACTTATCATAATTAGGTTTTAGTCCAGAGAGGCCAGAAAAGTTATCTAGATCTTCAAATCAAATCAAACTTTATTTGTCACATGCGCCGAATACAACAGGTACCGTGAAATGCTTACTTACAAGCCCTTAACCAACAATGCAGTTCAAGAAAGAGTTAAGAAAAGATTTACCACAGTAACATATGTAACTCTGTGTTGTTGTTTTTATCGCACTGCTTTGCTTTATCTTGGCCAGGTCGCAGTTGTAAATGAGAACTTGTTCTCAACTGGCTTACCTGGTTAAATAAAGGTGAAATAAAAAATAAATAAAAACACAATAAAATAACAAGGCTATATACTAGGGGTACCGGTACCAAGTCAATGTGCGGGGGTACAGGTTAGTCGAGATCATTTGTACATGTAGTTAGGGTTAAAGTGACTATGCATAGATAATAGACAGCGGGTAGCAGCAGTGTCAAAACAAATGGAGGAGGGAGGGGGGGCAGGCAATGTAAATAGTCTGGGTGGCCATTTTATTAATTGTTCAGCAGTCTTATGGCTTGGGGGTAGAAGCTGTTAAGGAGCCTTTTGGTCCTAGACTTGGCGCTCCGGTACCACTTGCCGTGCGGTAGCAGAGAGAACAGTCTATGACTTGGGAGACTGGAGTCATTGACCATTGTTGGGGCTTTCCTTTGACACCGGCTAGTATATAGGTCCTGGATGGCAGGAAGCTTGGCCCGAGTGATGGACTGGGCCGTACGCACTACCCTCTGTAGCATCTTATGGTCAGATGTCGAGCAGTTGTCATACCAGGTGGTGATGCAACCGGTCAGGATGTTCTCGATGGTGCAGCTGTAGAACTTCTTGAGGATCTGGGGACCCATGACAAATCTTTTCAGTCTCCTGAGGGGGAATAGGCGTTGTCGTGCCCTCTTCACCACTGTCTTGGTGTGTTTGGACCATAATAGTTTGTTGGTGATGTGGACACCAAGGGACTTGAAACTCTCGACCCGTTCCACTACAACCCCATCGATGTTTAATGGGGGCCTGTTCAGCCCGCCTTTTCCTGTAGTCCACGATCAGCTCCTTTGTCTTGCTCACACTGAGGGAGAGGTTGTTGTCCTGGCTCCACACTGCCAGGTCTCTGACCTCCTCCCTATATGCTGTTTCATCGTTGTCGGTGATCAGGCCTACCACTGTTGTGTCGTCAGCAAACTTAATGATTGTGTTGGAGTCATGTTTGGCCACGCAGTCAGGGGTGAACAGGGAGTTCCGGCGCCATTATTATTCAATGAGACATTGCAGGTATCTAGCTTGCGGACTTAATATAAAACTTAAGTCATCGGCATACATGGACACCTTTTGTTTTTAAGCCTTGGATTTCTAATCCTCTGTTGTTATTTGATCTGATTTTAATAGCTAGCATTTCGATGGCCATAACGAATAGATATGGTGACAGCGGACACCCTTGTTTAACTCCTCTTGACAGTTCAAAACTCTCTGAGAAGTAGCTGCTATTTACTATTTTACACCTGGGATTGCTATACATTACTTTTACCCATTTGAATAAGAAACTCTCAGAAATTGAAAAAATCCAGGCATTTGTATATAAAATCCAGTCTTACTTTATCAAAGGCCTTTTCAAAATCCGCTATGATTACCAGGCCTGGCTTCTTAGATGTTTCATGTTGTTCTATTATTTCTAGTAGTTGTCGTATATTATCTCAAATGTATCGTCCATGTAAAAAACCTTTCTGATCAGGATGAACAGTACCTGGTAAAACCTTTTTAATTCTGAGTGCTATGCATTTCGCTAGTATTTGTGCGTCACAACATTGATGTGTAAGAGGCCTACAGGTTTTTTTTAGATGGACTGGATCTTTATATTTGCCATCTGGGTCTTGTTTTAATAATAGTGAAATCAGACCTTCCTGCTGAGTACCTGACAGACTACCATTTCTATAGGAGTAGTTCAAACAAGCTAATAATGGAGCTTTGAGTATATAAAAAAAGGCTTGCGAAAGTATTCACCCCCCTTGGCATATTTTGTTGCTTTACAACCTGGAATTAAAATGGATTTTTGGGGGGGTTGTATCATTTGATTTACACAACATGCCTACCACTTTGAAGATTCAAAATATTTTTTATTGTGAAACAAATAAGACAATAAAACAGAACTTGAGCATGCGTACCTATTCACTATAAAGTCAATAATTTGATGAGCCACCTTTTGCAGCAATTACAGCTGCAAGTCTCTTGGGGTATGTCTCCATATGCTTTGCACATTTGCCTCTGGGATTTTTTCCCATTCTTCAAGTTAGAACTGCTCCAGCTCCTTCAAGTTGGATGGGTTCCGCTAGTGTACAGCAATCTTTAAGTCATACCACAGATTCTCAATTGGATTGAGGTCTGGGCTTTTACTAGGCCATTCCAAGACATTTAAATGTTTCCCCTTAGACCACTCGAGTGTTGCTTTAGCAGTATGCTTAGGGTCATTGTCCTGCTGGAAGGTGAACCTCCGTCCCAGTGTCAAATATCTGGAAGACTGAAACAGGTTTCTCTCAAGAATTTCCCTGTATTTAGCGCCATCCATCATTCCTTCAATTCTGACCCGTTTCCCAGTCCCTGCAGATGAAAAACTTTTTTCTGCCCACTCTTCCGTAAAGCCCAGCTCTGTGGAGTGTACGGCTTAAAGTGGTCCTATGGACAGATACTCCAATCTCCGCTGTGGAGCTTTGCAGCTCCTTCAGGGTTATCTTTGGTCTCTTTGTTGCCTCTCTGATTAATGCCCTCCATGCCTGGTCCGTGAGTTTTGGTGGGCGGCCCTCTTTGGGAGGTTTGTTGTGGTGCCGTATTCTTTCCATTTTTTAATAATGGATTTAATGGTGCACCGGGGCCTTCCACTCCTCTTTCTATTCTGGTTAGAGCCAGTTTGCGCTGTTCTGTGAAGGGAGTAGTACACAGCGTTGTACGAGATCTTCCGTTTCTTGGCAATTTCTCGCATGGAATAGCCTTCCTTTCTCAGAACGAGAATAGACTGACGAGTTTCAGAAGAAAGTTATTTGTTTCTGGCCATTTTGATTCTGTAATCAAACCCACAATTGCTGATGCTCCAGATACTCAACTAGTCTCAAGAAGGCCAGCTTTATTGCTTCTTTAATCAGCACAACAGTTTTCAGCTGTGCTAACATAATTGCAAAAGGGTTTTCTAATGATCAATTTGCCTTTTAAAATGATAAGCTTGGATTAGCAAACACAGTGCCATTGGAACACAGGACTGATGGTTGCTGATAATGGGCCTCTGTACGCCTATGGAGATATTCCATAAAAAATCAGCCATTTCCAGCTACAATAGCCATTTACAACATTAACAATGTCTACACTGTATTGTAATGGACAAAAAAATTTGCTTTTCTTTCGAAAACAAGGAAATGTTTAAGTGACCCCAAACTTTTGAACGATAGTTTATATATATATATATATATATATAACTCAGCAAAAAAATAAATGTTTCAAAGATCATTCGTAAAAATCCAAATAACTTCACAGATCTTCATTGTAAAGGGTTTAAACACTGTTTCCCATGCTTGTTCAATGAACCATAAACAATTAATGAACATGCACCTGTGGAACGGTCGTTAAGACATTAACAGCTTACAGACGGTAAGCAATTAAGGTCACAGTTATGAAAACTTAGGACACTAAAGAGGCCTTTCTACTGACTCTGAAAAACACCAAAAGAAAGATGCCCAGAGTCCCTGCTCATCTGCGTGAACGTGCCTTAGGCATGCTGCAAGGAGGCATGAGGACTGCAGATGTGGCCAGGGCAATAAATTGCAATGTCCGTACTGTGAGACGCCTAAGACAGCGCTACAGGGAGAAAGGACGGACAGCTGATCGTCTTCTCAGTGGCAGACCACGTGTAACAACACCTGCACAGGATCGGTACATCCGAACATCACACCTGCGGGACAAGTACAGGATGGCAACAACAACTGCCCGAGTTACACCAGGAACGCACAATACCTCCATCAGTGCTCAGACTGTCCGCAATAGGCTGAGAGAGGCTGGGCTGAGGGCTTGTAGTCCTGTTGTAAGGCAGGTCCTCACCAGAGATCACCGGCAACAACGTCGCCTATGGGCACAAACCCACCGTCGCTGGACCAGACAGGACTGGCAAAAAGTGCTCTTCACTGACGAGTCACGGTTTTGTCTCACCAGGGGTGATGGTCGGATTCGCGTTTATCGTCAAAGGAGTGAGCGTTACACCGAGGCCTGTACTCTGGAGCGGGATCGATTTGGAGGTGGAGGGTCCATCATTGTCTGGGGCGGTGTGTCACAGCATCATCGGACTGAGCTTGTTGTCATTGCAGGCAATCTCAACGCTGTGCGTTACAGGGAAGAAATCCTCCTCCCTCATGTGGTACCCTTCCTGCAGGCTCATCCTGACATGACCCTCCAGCATGACAATGCCACCAGCCATATTGCTCGTTCTGTGCATGATTTCCATGGCCAGCGAAGAGCCCGGATCTCATGGGACCTGTTGGATCGGAGGGTGAGGGCTAGGGCCATTCCTCCCAGAAATGTCCGGGAACTTGCAGGTGCCTTGGTGGAAGAGTGGGGTAACATCTCACAGCAAGAACTGGCAAATCTGGTGCAGTCCATGAGGAGGAGATGCACTGCAGTACTTATTGCAGCTGGTGTCCACACCAGATACTGACTGTTACTTTTGATTTTGACCCCCCTTTTGTTCAGGGACACATTATTCCATTTCTGTTAGTCACATGTCTGTGGAACTTGTTTAGTTTATGTCTCAGTTGTTGAATCTTGTTATGTTCATACAAATATTTACGCATGTTAAGTTTGCTGAAAATAAACGCAGTTGACCGTGAGAGGACGTTTCTTTTTTTGCTGAGTTTATATTATAAATAAGATAATTGTGGAATGAACAGCTGACTGAAGACTGGATGTCCGGGCTTTTGTGCAGTTGTTTCCGTTTCTGCGGTAACATGGACTCTTAACAACGTGATTAAACGTTGTTGCTCCTTGCTGAAATAAGCAAGGTGTTGTAGCAAACGAGTCTAGCAAACACCCCCCTCCCTGCAGCAACAGCACACATAGAAATATAATGAATAGAACGTGCTTGGAACCGCAAACGCTGACAATTTGACTGGTAAACTCATGGGTACACTCGCAATAGTCCCAGTCGGTATTAGATAGAACGTCACGGTCCTGCCCGGCTGTGGGAAATCAACCTGTGTCACCTAGGTTACCCCATTGGCTCACAGCAAAAACTTGACCTTTTTCAAACATCATTTTCTTGTTGTCTGCTTGTTTTAGTCAATTACAAAACTACATTTAAGAAAAGAACAACATGTCTAAAGATTACATTTGAACATTGCTTGCTCCCGAGCATTCTCACTACATAGAAAAACTTAATATTGTAGGGCTTCCTTCATGCCCTTTTCACGACGGTGCTAGCGGTCACGTGAGTGAGTGCTAGCTAGCTACCCACCAGAACATTAAGATAGCTAAGACCAAAAACAAATTGACTATACAGCTACAAGTATTGAGTGGAGTTACAAACGGACTATACTAAACAAGTAAAATATCTTACCTGTGATTAAATGTTTTCCGCATACATAGTTCCGTGTAGCCTACTTGGACACCGGGTCCCCACATTTCCCGAATAGCCTGAAGCCACAGGGCTCTTCTCGCAGGCTCTATTTCCCTACGTGGGAGCATTGCGAACCGTACAGTACCAGTCAAAAATGTTGGACACACCTACTCATTCAAGGGTTTTTTCTTTATTTTTACTATTTTCTACATTGTAGAATAATAGTGATGACATCAAAACTATCAAATAACACATATAGAATCATGTAGTAACCAAAAAAGTGTTCAACAAATCAAAATACGTTTTGTATTTGAGATTCTTGAAATAGCCACCCTTTGCCTTAATGACAGCTTTGCACACTCTTGGCATTCTCTCAACCAGCTTCACCTGGAATGCTTTTACAACAGTCTTGAAGGAATTCCCACATATGCTTAGCACTTGTTGGCTGCTTTTCCTTCACTCTGCCATCCGACTCATCCCAAACCATCTCAATTGGGTTGAGGTCAGGGGATTGTGGAGGCCAGGTCATCTGATGCAGCACTCCATCACTCTCCTTCTTGGTAAAATAGCCCTTACACAGCCTGAGGTGTGTTGGGTCATTGTCCTGTTGAAAAACAAATGATAGTCCCTCTCTAAGCCCAAACCAGATGGGATGGCGTATCGCTGCAGAATGCTGTGGTAGCCATGCTGGTTAAGTGTGCCTTGAATTCTAAATAAATCACAGACAGTGTCACCAGCAAAGCACCCCCACACCATAACACCTTCTCCTCCATGCTTTACGGTGGGAAATACACATGTGGAGATCATCCGTTCACCCACACCGCGTCTCACAAAGAAATGGCGGTTGTAACCAAAAATCTCAAATTTGGACTCCAGACCAAAGGACACATTTCCACCGGTCTAATGTCCATTGCTTGTGTTTCTTGGCCCAAGCAGGTCTCTTCTTATTATTGGTGTCCTTGAGTAGTGGTTTCTTTGCAGTAATTCGACCATGAAGGCCTGATTCACACAGTCTCCTCTGAACAGTTGATTTTGAGATGTGTCTGTGACTTGAACTCTGTGAAGCATTTATTTGGGCTGCAATTTCTGAGGCTGGTAACTCTAATGAACTTATCCTCTGCAGCAGAGGCAACTCTGGGTCTTCCATTCCTGTGGTGGTCCTCATGAGAGCCAGTTTCATCATAGCACTTGATGGAATTAATTTTTTTATGACAATTGAGTTGAATCAACAAATCACAGCACATATTGATGGGTACACTTCATGCTTTTACGTCCTGCTTTTAGTCCACCCATTATGCCATCATTGACTTGAATGGGGATGCCCGTTCTATTCATTATATTTCAATGGCAGCGCATGCAGTCATGAGCGCAGGAGAGGACAAAATGTGCTTCTTAAAATGTTTTAATATACTTATTTTTGCTATTTGAACGGTTATTACGGTCATTTTTGCCTGGCCAATAACCGTCATCCAAAATTCCATGAAGGTCACAGCCCTTTTTCTTAGTCTCTGAGAGTAAAATTGCTCACACAGAGGTGGGCCAGCAGGGTGAGAAAGGGATGGAGGGAGGGATACAGAGAGGTGATGTACTGATAAGGATGATGGGAATGTGTATGGAATAGCGATGGAGGGGGGGTTGTGTTTAGTAAATGAGGAAGGTGACACAATGGAGAGAAGGGAATAAGGAAGGGACAGAGGGAAGGAGTGGGGAATTGAGGTGTAGAGGTTGGGTGAAGGGAGGTGAAGAATGCCATGCCTTGTGACAGCCGAGCAGCCGGTGGATTGCTTGTGTGTGTGTTAGCATATCTGATCTCTGCACTCTAGTCGAAACAAGGGGTTCAGGTGAGGACAGGGAGTGTGTGTGTGTATGCAGTGTCGTGTATTCATGGATGCCAAGGGAAGCCAGGCTTCCCCCAAAAATGTACCAAGAAAAAAATATATCAAATATCTCTCTGTGTTTCATAATTTTGCTTCAATTCGCAAGAGGCTGACTTGCGGTAACTCTCCAGTGTTCTAAATCAATATTTGTTTACTAGTCCGAAAATGTCAGAAACATTAACTTGATTGACCACACATAGGTTTGTAGTGTGGCTTGTTTTCCCTGTCTTGGCTTCCCCAGTGAATATACCCACGCTCCACTACTGTGTGTATGTGTTTATCTTTTATTTTTTTGATTTCACCTTTATTTAACTAGGCAAGTCAGTTAAGAAGAAATTCTTATTTACAATGACGGCCTACCCCAGCCAAACCCCGACGACGCTGGGCCAATTGTGTGCCGCCCTATGGGACTCCCAATCACGGCCCTACATGTGTACATGGTTTGTCTCTCTGTAATGTGTTTGTGCATGTGCAATGTATGTTTTTTCATGTCTCTCTATAGAGTGTGTGTGAATGTGTGAGTGGGGTCAGCTCTTCCTCTGTGTATCTCTGCCACCATTGTCCAACTGTCCCGATCGTCCTATCACATTCCAGAATGCCCATGTGCCCTCTGTGACATCACTGCAACGGCTCCCTCGCGCCATGGCAACAAGGGATTACGCATCTCTGTGTTGGCAAAATCGGGAAGCGTCGTTACATATTCTATCCCCTTCTAATCTCTGATATTGGGTCATACACTGTGTGCACTATGGGTCAGATACAGAGAGCGAGATGGAGGGAGGGGGGAGAGATAGTTATAGGAGAGAGAGATATGGGGGAAAGAGAGACTGATAGATTGAGGTGTTGGAGTAAGATACAGTATTCAGAAGTAGATATATAGCAGACAGCTATATAGTCGAGAGAGAAATTCACAGTAAGCGGGCTGCGTTCAGAATCTTTTCTTTACGTAACGCCCGGGTAACACTGGAAGCTCCATTCGCAGGCCTGTGTGTGTGTGTGTGTGAGTGATTTATTAAAACAATAATGGGAGCAGACAAGGAATCAATCAGGCATGTGTCCCAGTGAAGCCTGTTTAAACCTCCTGCACTAGCTTTGTACCAGACAAACACACACACACACAGCCCTCTGTCTGAACCGCTAGATGGAAATAGCGTTGGAGCCACGGCCCTGTAAGGTAAACAACGTGTTGGCATTGCCAGGTTGGGTGACGAGTGAGGGGAGTGTGTGTGTTTGTGCACGCTTGCATCTGTGTGTGTTCTACAGTGAGGCAAAAAAGTATTTGATCCCCTGCTGATTTTGTACGTTTGCCCACTGACAGAAATTATCAGTCTATAATTTTAATGGTAGGTTTATTTGAACAGTGAGAGACAGAATAACAACAAACAAATCCAGAAAAACACATGTCAAAAATGTTATAAATTGATTTGCATTTTAATGAGGGAAATAAGTATTTGACCCCCTCTCAATCAGAAAGATTTCTGGCTCCCAGGTGTCTTTTATACAGGTAACGAGCTGAGATTAGGAGCACACTCTTAAAGGGAGTGCTACTAATCTCATCTTGTTACCTGTATAAAAGACACCTGTCCACAGAAGCAATCAATCAATCAGATTCCAAACTCTCCACCATGGCCAAGACCAAAGAGCTCTCCAAGGATGTCAGGGACAAGATTGTAGACCTACACAAGGCTGGAATGGGCTACAAGACCATCGCCAAGCAGCTTGGTGAGAAGGTGACAACAGTTGGTGTGATTATTCGCAAATGGAAGAAACACAAAATAACTGTCAATCTCCCTCGGCCTGGGGCTCCATGCAAGATCTCACCTCGTGGAGTTGCAATTATCATGAGAACGGTGAGGAATCAGCCCAGAACTACACGGGAGGATCTTGTCAATGATCTCAAGGCAGCTGGGACCATAGTCACCAAGAAAACAATTGGTAACACACTACGCCGTGAAGGACTGAAATCCTGCAGTGCCCGCAAGGTCCCCCTGCTCAAGAAAGCACATATACAGGCCCGTCTGAAGTTTGCCAATGAACATCTGAATGATTCAGAGGAGAACTGGGTGAAAGTGTTGTGGTCAGATGGTCCTCTGTAGCTCAGCTGGTAGAGCACGGCGCTTGTAACGCCAAGGTAGTGGGTTCGATCCCCGGGACCACCCATACACAAAAATTTATGCACGCATGACTGTAAGTCGCTTTGGATAAAAGCGTCTGCTAAATGGCATATTATAGTATTATTATTATTATAACAAGGTGAAAGTGTTGTGGTCAGATGAGACCAAAATCGAGCTCTTTGGCATCAACTCAACTCGCCGTGTTTGGAGGGGGAGGAATGTTGCCTATGACCCCAAGAACATCATCCCCACCGTCAAACATGGAGGTAGAAACATTATGCTTTGGGGGTGTTTTTCTGCTAAGGGGACAGAACAACTTCACTGCATCAAAGGGACAATGGACGGGGCCATGTACCGTCAAATCTTGGGTGATAACCTCCTTCCCTCAGCCAGGGCATTGAAAATGGGTCGTGGATGGGTATTCCAGCATGACAATGACCCAAAACACACGGCCAAGGCAACAAAGGAGTGGCTCAAGAAGAAGCACATTAAGGTCCTGGAGTGGCCTAGCCAGTCTCCAGACCTTATTCCCATAGAAAATCTGTGGAGGGAGCTGAAGGTTCGAGTTGCCAAACGTCAGGCTCGAAACCTTAATGACTTGGAGAAGATCTGCAAAGAGGAGTGGGACAAAATCCCTCCTGAGATGTGTGCAAACCTGGTGGCCAACTACAAGAAACGTCTGATCTCTGTGATTGCTAACAAGGGTTTTGCCACCAAGTACTAAGTCATGTTTTGCAGAGGGGTCAAATACCTCTTTCCCTCATTAAAATGCAAATCAATTTATAACATTTTTGACATGTGTTTTTCATGATTTTTTTGTTGTTATTCTGTCTCTCACTGTTCAAATAAACCTAACATTAAAATTATAGACTGATCATGTCTTTGTCAGTGGGAAAACGTACAAAATCAGCAGGGGATCAAATACTTTTTTCCCTCACTGTATAAAACTTTTTACTTTTCGATTTTAGACTGGTGAACTATCTTAATGCTGCCAGTAAGTGACACGTCTGTTAGATCTGTTGACAGGAAGTGACATCAGAACAGGAAGTAACATCAGATCAGTTACAAACTCTGTTTCAGATGACTGGTTATGTCATGCTCCTGTTATGTCCTGGCTGCTATAATGTCATGCCTCTCTCTCTCTAGTGTGACGTCTGTGACTGAGTAAAGCAGCCTCACTGACAGGGGCTTGCTGTACCTGGGGCGGCAGGTAGCCTAGCGGTTAAGAGCGTTGGGCCAGTAACCGAAAGGTCGCTGATTAGGTGTGCCCGTAAGCACTTAACCCTAATTGCTCCTTTAAGTCGCTCTGGATAAGAGCGTCTGCTAAATGATGTAAAATGTACTGTAGTTTATCAGTGATTGACATCAGTAGATTTGGAACCAGCTTCTGTATCTGATTGTAGGGAAGATGGGGTGCATGTGCACGCACGCACGCACACACACACCACCAGCAAGCACACAGATGAAAGTGTGCACAAACACATGTTCTCTCTCTGTGTCTCTCTCTCCCTCCTTTCCCTCTCTCTTACAGATGTGTATAGAAGAGATCATGCTGAGATCGCTCCCAGGCAACAACTTCTCCCGGAATGCTCACTAATGAACACCCATTTTTTTGTGTGAAAATCAGCCCTGAAATTATTTTAATTACTACTTGTGTTTATCTTTTATCTCTCTCTCTGTTTTAACTTTTGATAAAAGGCCTCCAGAACTCACTCTAAAGGAGTCATCCAAACAACAAACAAACAACAAATACGAGAAATGACAAATAAGGAGAAAAAAGATAGAGCCCAGTGTGCAGCCTCGTTTCAGATGATGACTATCATAAAGCGTCTCAGATTCAGATTCAGATTTAGCCTTTTAGATCATAATGAATCAAATTACAATGGACAGGGGGGACCTGATCCTAGATCAGCACTCTTACTCTCTTACTCTTGGGCTCCTGAGTGGCGCAGTGGTCTAAGGCACTGCATCGCAGTGCTAACTGTGCCACTAGAGATCCTGGTTCGAATCCAGGCTCTGTCGCAGCCGGCCGCGACCGGGAGACTCATGGGCGGCGCACAATTGGCCCAGCGTTGTCCAGGGTAGGGGAGGGAATGGCCGGCAGGGATGTAGCTCAGTTGATAGAGCATGGCGTTTGCAACGCCAGGGTTGTGGGTTCGATTCCCACGGGGGGCCAGTATAAAAAAAAAAATGTATTCACTAACTGTAAGTCGCTCTGGATAAGAGCGTCTGCTAAATGACTAAAATGTAAAATGTACTCTGAGAGGCGTTATGAATACACTCCCATTGTAATTAACTAGACCTCTATAGTTTTAAAACACTGCGGAAGAACACAGTCCAAGATGTTGTAATCAGAAAAGGGAATAGTGTTATTTGTTGTAATTACATTTCCTCTGAAGTAGATCTTTCTTCCTGTGGTGTGTGTGTGTGTGTGTGTGTGTGTGTGCGTGTGTGTGTGTGTGTGCGCGCGCAGTAGACAAGCAGATAACCTAAGGCAGGGTGGTCCTCCTCCTCTTATTGGATAGAGGCCTCAAGGGGACACATCAATTCTTATCTAAACCCCCGTAGCTGCTGGGACTACACACACACACACACACACAGTCTTGTGTAACTAACCTTGTGGGTACACACAATTCAGTCCCATTCAAAATCCTATTTTCCCTAACCCCTAACCTTAACCTTAACCCCAAAACCCACCCTTAACCCTGAACCTAGCTCCTAACCCTAAAACTAACCCTAGCTCCTAAACCTAATTCTAACCTTGACCCTAATTCTAACCTTAACCCTAAACCCCCTAGAAATAAACTCAGCAAAAAAAGAAACGTCCTCTCACTGTCAACTGCGTTTATTTTCAGCAAACTTTTGTATGAACAAAACAAGATTCAACAACTGAGACATAAACTGAACAAGTTCCACAGACAATGTACTAACATAAATTGAATAATGTGTCCTTGAACAAAGAGGGGGGTTTCAATCAAAAGTAACAGACAAAACCGCGACCTGTCAGTGAAAAGCACTTTTTGCCAGTCCTGTCTGGTCCAGCGACGGTGGGTTTGTGCCCATAGGCGACATTGTTGCCGGTGATGTCTGGTGAGGACCTGCCTTACAACAGGCCTACAAGCCCTCAGTCCAGCCTCTCTCAGCCGATTGCGGACAGTCTGAGCACTGATTGAGGGATTGTGCGTTCCTGGTGTAACTCGGGCAGTTGTTGTTGCCATCCTGTACCTGTCCCGCAGGTGTGATGTTCGGATGTACCGATCCTGTGCAGGTGTTGTTACACGTGGTCTGCCACTGAGAAGACGATCAGCTGTCCGTCCTTTCTCCCTGTAGCGCTGTCTTAGGCGTCTCACAGTACGGACATTGCAATTTATTGCCCTGGCCACATCTGCAGTCCTCATGCCTCCTTGCAGCATGCCTAAGGCACGTTCACACAGATGAGCAGGGACGCTGGGCATCTTTCTTTCTGTGTTTTTCAGAGTCAGTAGAAAGGCCTCTTTAGTGTCCTAAGTTTTCATAATTGCCTACCGTCTGTAAGCTGTTAGTGTCTTAACGACCGTTCCACAGGTGCATGTTCATTAGTTGTTTATTGTTCATTGAACAAGCATGGGAAACAGTGTTTAAATCCTTTACAATGAAGATCTGTGAAGTTATTTTGATTTTTATGAATTATCTTTGACAGGGTCCTGAAAAGGGAGTTTAGCATTTGACCTTGTGGGGACTAACAACATTTCCCCAGTTGGTCAAATTTCTGTTTGTTTACTATTCTTGTGGGGACTTCTGGTCCCCCACAAGTATCGTTAAACACGTCCAGGAACACACACAAACGGTGTTGTTCTCAGAGCTCTACATTGTTCCTGACTTTTAATGCGATGTTCAGCATTTGTATTTCCTCCAGAGCTGATGTTGTTGACATGTTGTGTTGACTTTTACAGCTGAGAACAGAAGAGGAGGAGAATGTTTAGAAGAGGAGGGAAAGAGGTGTGTCATTTGGTGTGGACAATGAGGGAACAAACGTGTGGACATTTGTAGGAGAGGAGGAGGGGAGAAGAGCCTTGGTCAGGGAGGGACATTTTGTTAAGTTACAGCCTTATTCTAAAATCGATTCATTTGTTTTTTTCCCCTCATCAGTCTACACACAATACCCCATAATGACAAAGCAAAAACAGGTTTTTAGAAATGTTCGCAAAAAACGGAAATATCACATTTACATAAGTATTCTTACCCTTTACTCAGTACTTTGTTAACGCACCTTTGGCAGCGATTACAGCCTCGAGTCTTCTTGGGTATGATGGTACAAGCTTGGCACACCTGTATTTGGGGAGTTTCTCCCATTCTTCTCTGCAGATCCTCTCAAGCTCTGTCAGGTTGGATGGGGAGCGTTGCTGCACAGCTATTTTCAGGTCTCTCCAGAGATGGTCGATCGGGTTCAAGTCCGGGCTCTGGCTGGGCCACTCAAGGACATTCAGAGACTTGTCTCGAAGCCACTCCTGCATTGTCTTGGCTGTGTGCTTAGGGTTGTTGTCCTGTTGTAAGGTGAACCTTCGCCCCAGTCTGAGGTCCTGAGCTCTCTGGAGCAGGTTTTCATCAAAGATCTCTCTGTACTTTGCTCTGTTAATCTTTCCCTAAATCCTGACTAGGGTCCCAGTCCCTTCCGCTGAAAAACATCCCCACAGCATGATGCTGCCAGCACCATGCTTCACCATAGGGATGGTGCAATGTTTCCTCCAGACTTGACGCTTGGCATTCAGCACAAAGAGTTCAATCTTGGTTTCATCAGACCAGAGGATGTTGATTCTAATGGTCTGAGAGTCCTTTAGGTGCCTTTTGGCAAACTCCAAGCGGGCTGTCATGTGCCTTTTACTGAGGAGTGGCTTCCGTCTGGCCACTCTACCATAAAGGCCTGATTGGTGGAGTGCTGCGGAGATGGTTGTCTTTCTGGAAGGTTCTCCCATCTCCACAGAGGAACTCTGGAGCTCTGTCAGAGTGACCATCGGGTTCTTGGTCACCTCTCTGACCAAGGCCCTTGCTTCCCCGATTGCTCAATTTGGCCGGGCGGCCAGCTCTAGGAAGAGTCTTGGTGGTTCCAAACTTCTTCCATTTAAGAATGATGGAGGCCACTGTGTTCTTGGGGACCTTCAATGATGCAGAAATGTTTTGGTACCCTTCCCCAGATCTGTGCCTCGACACAATGCTGTCTCGGAGCTCTACGGACAGTTACTTCGACCTCATGGCTTGGTTTTTGCTCTGACCTTATATAGACAGGTGTGTGCTTTTCCAAATCATGTCCAATAAATTGAATTGACCACAGGTGGACTCCAATCAAGTTGTAGAAACATCTCAAGGATGATCAATGGAAACAGGATGCACCTGAGCTCAATTTCGAGTCTCATAGTAAAGGGTGTCAATACTTATGTAAATAAGGTATTTCTGTTTTTAATTTTTTATAAATTTGTCTTAACCTGTTTTCGCTTTGTGATTATGGGGTATTGTGTGTAGATTGATGAGGAAAACAATTTTATTTAATCAATTTTAGAATAAGGCTGTAACGTAACAAAATGTGGAAAAGGTGAAGGGGTCTGAATACTTTCCGAATGCACTGTATGTCTAGAAATGTACACATTTAGTGTTCTTGTAGGAAGCAATCACTCCCCTATTGCTGACTACAAATGATCTATAACTGGTCTAATAACTCACTAACTAGCAAAGGATATGAACAAAATGTGCACACGTGGCTACACGCAGCTCTCGCTTTGATCTCAAAACAAGCGCATCTACTCAGGACCGCTCATGCTGTGAACACAATCCAGTTCAAAGTAAACGGCACAGATCCATATATGGCAATGGTCTATTTGCATATAGGCCTACTGCAGCTCTGATTTTTTTATGCCACACCGGTCTGTGTAGAGTCCGGGCTGAGTAGTGCGTGTCAATGCAATGGAATCCTACTCTGATGCGTTCTGCCTACAACATATGATCACACCGGTAATAGATCTGTTGTTGTATTACTTGTGAGGCACAGCTGAGTGAGCATACATTTAAATAATTTGCTTTACAAATTGTAGTCTACTGGGCTGATGGTGCCTGCATCTGATGGTCAGTCTCAGCGTAGGGAGAGCGCTGCAGACTGAGGGTCCACCTCTCAACATCCCTCCGCTCTCCCTTTCCTCCACTGACACTGACCAAAAAGGGACACCGTCTTCCAGCTGATGGCGAAACTCGAGTTGCACCGCAATATTTCTGCCTCGTACAAATTAATGTTGTTAGTCCTATGAACAGAGAAAGTGAAATATTCCTCGATATTAAAAAAGACCCAAGCCGCTAATAATAAGAACAACAACGCAAGCCTATAGATAGATGCACTTTCCCGCTCATTCATTACTGCTGCAGTGCGTCTTGTAGCGCTGAGTGGAAATAGGAAGAACGCACATTTTATGGCTTATAAAGGTGTTCAATACAAAGTGTTGACAGTGCTGAGTAAGAACTTAAACATGAACTCACTCATAAAAACAGCAGCTCTTTGCTTTATTTGTTGACAGTCTCTCTAGTCATGGTTTTAAACGTTTTGAAATCTCACTATATTAACTTTGCTGTAGATTTCTTATGCTTGCTACGTTACTGCAGACACAGTAATCTGAGCCATCCGATTGGTCAGCAGTAGGCTGCTGACTCCATATTATTATATAATGCGCTTGATTTTTTCTCTGGGCCCGCCGGGAAGGTAGAGTTTGTACCTTCAGACACATGAAATGGTTCAAAATGGCAACAGTTCGCCTGCCCGGCGCGCAGGGGTGCACCTACCGCCAACAGCCCATGACAAATGTAAAAAATAGGAACACAAGGCTTTATCGTTGTTTTTTTGACAGAAATGTTTGCCGATCGACTAGGAATGCCTTGGAGATCAACCAGTCGATCGCCATCGACCGGTTGGTAATCACTGTTCTTGCTTCTCTCTGTGGGTTGATATTTCTGTGCGGCAGTCCCAGGGAGCTGCACGGACGCAGCGTAGAGGGAACATTGGTTCCAACCGAATGTGACAGACAGGCCTGCCTTGGGGTCTGTAGGGCCCAACGGAGAACAGGAAGGTCTTTCATCCTCCTGTGTGTGTGTGTGGGTGAAGATGAAGGCTTTTCATCCTTCAGACTGTGACAAAGGAAACAGTTTCAGCGAGGAGTCATAGAGACGTGTTTTAGGGTACAAAGAGAGTAACGTACCCTCCTTTCCTCCCATCCCCCATTCACTTCTTGGCTGTTTCAGAGCATATTTCTCATTTGATCAGAGAGGCTTGCCCCCACACTGATAGGTTGTGGGTACCCATGGAGCTGTTTGTGTGAGCAGGAGTTGAACAACGTATGATGTGCACAGGTCACCTCTGATTGGAACAGAGAGAGGGAGAGAGAGTGTGTGCATGCAACAGTATTTCTTCACTGCTCAGTGATTCTGACTCTCCCTCTCTTTCTACTCTCCATCCCTCCACACTCACTTTGTATCTCCCTCCTTCTTTCCCTCATCTTCTTTATGTGTGTGATTTTGAAGTCGTCGTCCTCCCCCACCCCCCCCCCAGGTGAGTGAAATGAGTTAGTAATGGAGTCTGTGTGAGACCCAGGCGACCCCCTGCCTCTCCCCAGACACATCCCAGACAGGGGCCTGTCTCCTGGGTTAGAGAAAGCCGGGCAGCCCCCTTTTTAGAGCCTGGCCTCCAGGGGTGGGTCATTTCACTGGCGGCAGGGGGCTGATTCCTCCTCTGCGCTCACATTACAGGGCCAGCAGTATCTCACTACCCATCTTAGAGCGTACTCCTTTTGCGCATTCATGCACACACACAAACTGTTGCTACCCAGGCACGTATCCCTCTATCCATCCCCACACCTTCCCTGTATTTTCTCCTAATCTGTGACGTCATATAAGGAAACATAAGAGCTTTCTACTTCCTGCCTTATTCTCATTTTAAGCAGCTAGGGGATTACACACATACCGCAGACAGTGTGTTCAGAGATTACACTAAGTACTACTGTATGGCTATCATGAATATTCACCCCCCTTGGATTTTTTCTCATTTTGTTGCGTGACAATGTGGGATTTAAATATATTTAATATAAATATATATTGTCATCATATCCCTCATTTACTCAAAAAATCCCAATGAAATATATTGAAGTATATTGAAAGCAGGTGCTTCCACACAGGTGTGGTTCCTGAGTTAATTAAGCAATTAACTTCCCATCATGCTTAGGGTCATGTATAAAAATGCCCAGTTGCCCATTATTTTGGCTAACATGGCTATAAGAAGATATCTCAGTGACTTTGAAAGAGGGGTCTCAAAGGAGCATAGGGCAGGGGTTACAGTTCTCCATCACTGGATTCTGGAGAGGTCGTTTTTTAGATCAATGTAGATCGACAATAAAAATCTCTGGGGGCTGAACTGACATCCATGATTGTTGCTGACACTGATGTTCAGATGAAGGGAATTAGATATTCTATAATGAGCACCACTGCAGCGCTCAACTCAAACACCGGTGTGTAGCCTACTGTACCTGATGGCAAAGTATACTGAACGAAAATATAAACTAAACATGCAACAATTTCAAAGATTTTATTGAGTTACAGTTCATATAAGGAAATCAGTCAATTGAAATAAATTCATTAGGCCCTAATCTATGGATTTCACATGACTGGGAATACAGATATGCATCTGTTGGTCACAGATACCTTTATAAAAAAAGGTAGGGGCGTGGATCAGTAATCCAGTCACTATCTGGTGTGACCACCATTTGCCTCATGCAGTGCGACACATCTCCTTCGCATAGAGTTGGTCAGGCTGTTGATTGTGGACTGTGGAATGTTGTCCCACTCCTCTTCAATGGCTATGCGAAGTTGCTGGATATTGGCGGGAACTGGAATCCGCTGTCGTACACGTCGATCCAGAGCATCCCAAACATGCTCAATGGGTGACATGTCTGGTGAATATGCATGCCATAAAATAATTGGGACATTTTCAGCTTCCAGGAATTGTGTACAGATCCTTGCGACATGGGGCATTATCATGCTGAAACATGAGGTGATTGCGGCAGATGAATGGCACGATAACGGGCCTCAGGATCTCATCGTGATATCTCTGGGCATTCATATTGCCATTGATAAAATGCAATTGTGTTCGTTGTCCGTAGTTTATGCCTGCTCATGCCATAACCCCTCCCCCACCATGGGGCACTCTGTTCACAACGTTGACATCAGCTAACCACTCACTCACAAGATGCCATACACGTGGTCTGAGGTTGTGCGGCCGGTTGGACGTACTGCCAAATTCTCTGAAACGACATTGGAGGCAGCTTATGGTAGAGAAATGAACATTCAATTCTCTGGAAACAGCTCTGGTGGACATTCCTGTAGTCAGCATGCCAATTGCCCCCTCCCCCAAAACTTGATACATCTGTGGCATTGTGTTGTGTGACAAAACTGTGCATTTTTGATTGGCCTTTTATTGTCTCCAGCACAAGGTGCACCTGTGTAAGGATAATGCTGTTTAATCAGCTTCTTGATATGTCACACCTGTCAGGTGGATGGATTATTTTGGCAAAGGAGAAATGCTCACTAACAGGGATGAAAACAAATTTGTGCACAGAATTTGAGAGAAATAAGCGTTTTGTGCATATGGAAAATGTGACCGACCGGCTCAATTCGGTCTTATGTAGCAAAATTTGAGTTGGTGTTTTTTTTTTACATTGGATAAAAGTAGAGACTCTTTGCTAGAAAATAGTATAACATACACTACAGTTGAGGAACAATGGAAAGTAATTCTGCTTTGAAAGTTGATTAACTTCTAACCCCACTTTTGAGAAAAGGGCCCTTGAATGTTTTGGTACACCTACTGGAGAGCTCTTCTTTGTCTACACCCATTCAGCATCATTCACACCCTCTTAAGCCTTAGCCCCACATCTTTAAGGACTCACATGTGAGGCCATGTGCTAAACAGAGTGAGTACGGTTGTGTACTAAACAACCAAAGATTTCAAGACTGAAGGCTGGTTTATACTACGCCTATCGACATGTCTGTATACAGTTGTCACAGTGACATCATGAACATTCTATTGTCGTCCGACATCAAACTTGTCTTTATGAAAAAGCATAAACACAAAAACAACTGGCTGCATGACATCAGCAGCCTGGTGGTCCAGAATAGCATAACTGGTGTATTTTAACACCAATAAACCCATCCATTTAAAAATGAATTTAGTATATGTCAATCTAGCAAACCAAGCAACTAAAAGCAGCTTTCTAAACAATGTTTTGGTTTGTTTCTAGCTTGTTAGTTAGCTAGCTAGCTAATGTTAAGTTAGCTGGCTAGCCAGTTCAAATAATGACCATATCATATAGCTGACAATGTCTTAACTTTAGCTAATTTGTATTCATTATTACAGGAAAATAAACTCACAACAAGATCATTATTTACAAGTTAATGACAAGCTAATTACTGAAGATAGCTTACGGTTGTGAGTGTGACGAAATAAAAGCAGGGCATTCTACCGGAGGATTTTAGAACTTGGACACTGTCTCATTGGCCTTACATTATACTCCAATTTTGTTTTTGTATTTTCTGAGGATCCCCATTAGCTGTTGCGAAAGCAGCAGCTACTCTTCCTGGGGTCCACACAAAATATGAAACATTACATAATACAGAACATTAATAGACAAGAACAGCTCAAGGACAGAACTGCATCAATTTAAAAAAGGCACACAAACATACATATCAATACATACACACAAACTATATAGGTCAAATAGGGGAGAGGCGTTGTGCCGTGAGGTGTTGCTTTATCAGTTTTTTTCAATCAGGTTTGCTGTTCATTTGAGCAATATGAGATGGAAGGGAGTTCTATGCAATAATGGCTCTATATAATACTTTGCGCTTTCTTGAATTTATTCTAGATTTGGGGACTGTGAAAAGACCCCTGGTGGCATGTCTGGTGGGGTAAGTCTGTGTGTCAGGGATGTGTGTAAGTTGACTATGCAAACAATTTGGAATTTAACACATAGTTTCTTATTAAAAAAAGAAGTGATGCAGTCAGTCTCAGCTCAACTCTTAGCCAAGAGAGACTGGCATGCATAGTATTTATATTAGCCCTCTGATTACAATGAAGAGCAAGACGTGCCGCTCTGTTCTGGGCCAGCTGCAGCTTAACTAGGTCTTTCTTTGCAGCACTCGATCACACGACTGGAAAATAATAAAGATAAAACTAGAGCCTGCGGGACGTATTTTTTATTTTTGTATTTTTTAGGGGGTAGATCAGCTTTAATATTGCAGATAGATTGTAACTTCCATCAATGTAATTGTCTGCATCACTTCCAATCCCCCCATATGTTTATTTTTATTTTCTTGTTATATATATATATATATATATATATATATATATATATATATATATATATATATATATATATATATATATACACAGTGGGGAGAACAAGTATTTGATACACTGCCGATTTTGCAGGTTTTCCTACTTACAAAGCATGTAGAGGTCTGTAATTTTTATCATAGGTACACTTCAACTGTGCGAGACGGAATCTAAAACAAAAATCCAGAAAATCACATTGTATGATTTTAAAGTAATTAATTTGCATTTTATTGCATGACATAAGTATTTGATACATCAGAAAAGCAGAACTTAATATTTGGTACAGAAACCTTTGTTTGCAATTACAGAGATCATACGTTTCCTGTAGGTCTTGACCAGGTTTGCACACACTGCAGAAGGGATTTTGGCCCACTCCTCCATACAGACCTTCTCCAGATCCTTCAGGTTTTGGGGCTGTCGTTGGGCAATTCGGATTTTCAGCTCCCTCCAAAGATTTTCTATTGGGTTCAGGTCTGGAGACTGGCTAGGCCACTCTAGGACCTTGAGATGCTTCTTACGGAGCCACTCCTTAGTTGCCCTGGCTGTGTGTTTCGGGTCGTTGTCATGCTGGAAGACCCAGCCACAACCCATCTTCAATGCTCTTACTGAGGGAAGGAGGTTGTTGGCCAAGATCTCGCGATACATGGCCCCATCCATCCTCCCATCAATATGGTGCAGTCGTCCTGTCCCCTTTGCAGAAAAGCATCACCAAGAATGATGTTTCCACCTCCATGCTTCACGGTTGGGATGGTGTTCTTGGGGTTGTACTCATCCTTCTTCTTCCTCCAAACACGGCGAGTGGAGTTTAGACCAAAAAGCTCTATTTTTGTCTCATCAGACCACATGACCTTCTCCCATTCCTCCTCTGGATCATCCAGATGGTCATTGGCAAACTTCACACGGGCCTGGACATGCGCTGGCTTGAGCAGGGGGACCTTGCGTGCGCTGCAGGATTTTAATCCATGACGGCGTAGTGTGTTACTAATGGTTTTCTTTGAGACTGTGGTCCCAGCTCTCTTCAGGTCATTGACCAGGACCTGCCGTGTAGTTCTGGGCTGATCCCTCACCTTCCTCATGATCATTGATGCCCCACGAGGTGAGATCTTGCATGGAGCCCCAGACCCAGGGTGATTGGTGAACTTCTTCAATTTTCTAATAATTGCGCCAACAGTTGTTGCCTTCTCACCAAGCTGCTTGCCTATTGTCCTGTAGCCCATCCCAGCCTTGTGCAGGTATACAATTTTATCCCTGATGTCCTTACACAGATCTCTGGTCTTGGCCATTGTGGAGAGGTTGGAGTCTGTTTGATTGAGTGTGTGGACAGGTGTCTTTTATACAAGTAACGAGTTCAAACAGGTGCAGTTAATACAGGTAATGAGTGGAGAACAGGAGGGCTTCTTAAAGAAAAACTAACAGGTCTGTGAGGGCCGGAATTCTTACTGGTTGGTAGGTGATCAAATACTTATGTCATGCAATAAAATGCAAATTAATTACTTAAAAATCATACAATGTGATTTTCTGGATTTTTGTTTTAGATTCCGTCTCACATTTGAAATGTACCTATGATAAAAATTACAGACCTCTACATGCTTTGTAAGTAGGAAAACCTGCAAAATTGGCAGTGTATCAAAACTTGTTCTCCCCACTGTGTGTGTATGTATGTGTATGTATATATATACAGTGGGGGAAAAAAGTATTTAGTCAGCCACCAATTGTGCAAGTTCTCCCACTTAAAAAGATGAGAGAGGCCTGTAATTTTCATCATAGGTACACGTCAACTATGACAGACAAATTGAGATGTCTTTCTCCAGAAAATCATATTGTAGGATTTTTAATGAATTTATTTGCAAATTATGGTGGAAAATAAGTATTTGGTCACCTACAAACAAGCAAGATTTCTGGCTCTCACAGACCTGTAACTTCTTTTTTAAGACGCTCCTCTGTCCTCCTCTCGTTACCTGTATTAATGGAACCTGTTTGAACTTGTTATCAGTATAAAAGACACCTGTCCACAACCTCAAACAGTCACACTCCAAACTCCACTATGGCCAAGACCAAAGAGCTGTCAAAGGACGCCAGAAACAAAATTGTAGACCTGCACCAGGCTGGGAAGACTGAATCTGCAATAGGTAAGCAGCTTGGTTTGAAGAAATCAACTGTGGGAGCAATTATTAGGAAATGGAAGACATACAAGACCACTGATAATCTCCCTCGATCTGGGGCTCCACGCAAGATCTCACCCCGTGGGGTGAAAATGATCACAAGAACGGTGAGCAAAAATCCCAGAACCACACAGGGGGACCTAGTGAATGACCTGCAGAGAGCTGGGACCAAAGTAACAAAGCCTACCATCAGTAACACACTACGCCGCCAGGGACTCAAATCCTGCAGTGCCAGACGTGTCCCCCTGCTTAAGCCAGTACATGTCCAGGCCCGTCTGAAGTTTGCTAGAGTGCATTTGGATGATCCAGAAGAGGATTGGGAGAATGTCATATGGTCAAATGAAACCAAAATATAACTTTTTGGTAAAAACTCAACTAGTCGTGTTTGGAGGACAAAGAATGCTGAGTTGCATCCAAAGAACACCATACCTACTGTGAAGCATGGGGGTGGAAACATCATGCTTTGGGGCTGTTTTTCTGCAAAGGGACCAGGACGACTGATCCGTGTAAAGGAAAGAATGAATAGGGCCATGTATCGTGAGATTTTGAGTGAAAACCTCCTTCCATCAGCAAGGGCATTGAAGATGAAACGTGGCTGGGTCTTTCAGCATGACAATGATCCCAAACACACCGCCCGGGCAACGAAGGAGTGGCTTCGTAAGAAGCATTTCAAGGTCCTGGAGTGGCCTAGCCAGTCTCCAGATCTCAACCCCATAGAAAATCTTTGGAGGGAGTTGAAAGTCCGTGTTGCCCAGCGACAGCCCCAAAACATCACTGCTCTAGAGGAGATCTGCATGGAGGAATGGGCCAAAATACCAGCAACAGTGTGTGAAAACCTTGTGAAGACTTACAGAAAACGTTTGACCTGTGTCATAGCCAACAAATGGTATATAACAAAGTATTGAGAAACTTTTGTTATTGACCAAATACTTATTTTCCACCATAATTTGCAAATAAATAAATTAAAAATCCTACAATGTGATTTTCCGGATTTTTTTCTCCTCATTTTGTCTGTCATAGTTGACGTGTACCTATGATGAAAATTACAGGCCTCTCTCATCTTTTTAAGTTGGAGAACTTGCACAATTGGTGGCTGACTAAATACTTTTTTCCCCCACTGTATATAGAGGGAAAAAAGTATTTGATCCCCTGCTGATTTTGTACATTAGCCCACTGACAAAGAAATGATCAGTCTATAATTTTAATGGTAGGTTTATTTGAACAGTGTGAGACAGAATAACGACAAAACATTTTTATAAATTGATTTGCATTTTAATGAGGGAAATAAGTATTTGACCCACTCGCAATCAGAAAGATTTCTGGCTCCCAGGTGTCTTTTATACAGGTAACGAGCTGAGATTAGGAGCACACTGTTAAAGGGAGTGGTCCTAATCTCAGCTCGTTACCTGTATAAAAGACACCTGTCCACAGAAGCAATCAATCAATCAGATTCCAAACTCTCCACCATGGCCAAGACCAAAGAGCTCTCCAAGGATGTCAGGGACAAGATTGTAGACCTACACAAGGCTGGAATGGGCTACAAGACCATCGCCAAGCAGCTTGGTGAGAAGGTGACAACAGTTGGTGCAATTATTCGCAAATGTAAGAAACACAAAGAACTGTCAATCTCCCTCGGCCTGGGGCTCCATGCAAGATCTCACCTCGTGGAGTTGCAATGATCATGAGAACGGTGAGGAATCAGCCCAGAACTACACGGGAGGATCTAGTCAATGATCTCAAGGCAGCTGGGACCATAGTCACCAAGAAAACAATTGGTAACACACTACGCCGTGAAGGACTGAAATCCTGCAGCTCCCGCAAGGTCCCCCTGCTCAAGAAATCACATATACAGGCCCGTCTGAAGTTTGCCAATGAACATCTGAATGATTCAGAGGAGAACTGGGTGAAAGTGTTGTGGTCAGATGAGACCAAAATGGAGCTCTTTGGTATCAACTCAACTCGCCGTGTTTGGAGGAGGAGGAATGCTGCCTATGACCCCAAGAACACCATCCCCACCGGTGGAAACATTATGCTTTGGTGGAAACATTATACTTTGGGGGTGTTTTTCTGCTAAGGGGACAGGACAACTTCACCGCATCAAAGGGACGATGGACGGGGCCATGTACCGTCAAATCTTGGGTGAGAACCTCCTTCCCTCAGCCAGGGCATTGAAAATGGGTCGTGGATGGGTATTCCAGCATGACAATGACCCAAAACACACGGCCAAGGCAACAAAGGAGTGCCTCAAGAAGAAGCACATTAAGGTCCTGGAGTGGCCTAGCCAGTCTCCAGACCTTAATCCCATAGAACATCTGTGGAGGGAGCTGAAGGTTCGAGTTGCCAAATGTCAGCCTCGAAACCTTAATGACTTGGAGAAGATCTGCAAAGAGGAGTGGAACAAAATCCCTCCTGAGATGTGTGCAAACCTGGTGGCCAACTACAAGGGTTTTGCCACCAAGTACTAAGTCATGTTTTGCAGAGGGGTGAAATACTTATTTCCCTCATTAAAATGCAAATCAATGTATACAATTTTTGGCATGCGTTTTTCTGGATTTTTTTTGTTGTTATTCTGTCTTTTACTGTTCAAATAAACCTACCATTAAAATTATAGACTGATAATTTCTTCGTCAGTGGGCAAACGTACAAAATCAGCAGGGGATCAAATACTTTTTTCCCTCACTGTACATATCCTTTAAAAAAATATATATTTCCCTTTATTACTTTCCAACCCCACCATCCCCTCCCTAATTGGAGTAAACTAGTGAACAACAATGCTTAGGCCTCTACTTCATGCTTATACATACTATATACATTTTATGGACACAGTCACTAATTATATTTTGTTTGTTTTTACTCCTGAACTTCCTCCGATCATTTTCATGATGTCCATCTGGTTTGCTTCTATATGCCATATCTTTCTAATTGTGCTCTTTCACAAAAGCTCACAATATATAACCTATATACTTATTATGGACACAGCATGTCTTACACTAGTTATCTTGTTGTTATTAGTTGTTGTTATTAGTCCCATCCTTCAGCTCCATTCAACACCTCCCATCTATCTCTTAACACCATCCATATTGGATTTCTATTTGCCATATATTTTTCAACTGCACTGTGATCTTTTACAAAAGTTCTGAACCTTTCTATTCTCATTGTTTCTACAGTTTGTGAATTGAAAATAAATATCTTTGCTAAAAGTATTATTATATTATTGATCGATTGACTATGACTTTTCAGATCACCCAGTAGTGCTATATGCAGGGTCAGCTCCATGCAAATATTGCAATCCTTCAGCCATTCCTGGACCTGTGTCCAGAAACAAGCTACAAATGGACAGTACCAAAACAAATGATCTAATGATTCTGTCTCTTCACAGCCAAATCTGCAGAGCTGGGAAGATTGTATCCCCCATACAAATAACATTCTATTGGAAGCAATAATTTTATATCAACTTTAAATAGAAAAATTATAAGTTTTTAATCCGGCGTCGTTTTGCGTATCAGTTCATAAACACTATGCTATGGAATCGGTACGTCAAAAATCTCTTCCCAACTATTTTGCAATCTATATGGGCCTGCAGGACTTGCTTTTTGGAGTGTGGTGTCAAAAAAGCAGAGCATCTCTTTATTACGGACAGACCTCTCCCCATCTTTACAACCATTGAATCTATGTTTTGTCCATGACAGTTTACAATCTAAGGTAACACCAAGTCATTTCGTGTCCAACTTGTTCAACAGCCACACCATTCATTACCAGATTCAGCTTAGGTCTAGAACTTAGGGAATGATTTGTACCAAATACAATGCTCTTAGTTTTAGAGATGTTCAGGACCAGTTTATTACTGGCCACCCATTCCAAAACAGACTGCAACTGTTTGTTAAGGGTTTCAGTGACTTCATTAGCTGTGGTTGCTGATGCGTACATGGATGAATCATCAGCATACATGGACACACATGCTTTGTTTAATGCCAGTAGCAGTTCTTTGGTAAAAATAGAAAAGAGTAGAGGGCCTAGAGAGCTGCCCTGCGGTACACCACACTTCACATGTTTGACATTAGCGAAGCTTCCATTAAAGAAAACCCTCTGAGTTCTATTAGATAGATAGCTCTGAATCCACGATATGGCAGAGGTTGAAAAGCCATAACACATACGTTTTCTCAACAACCGATTAGGGTCAATAATGTCAAAGGCTGCACTGAAATCTAATAGTACAGCTCCCACAATCTTCTTCTTATCAATTTCTTTCAACCAATCATCAGTCATTTGTGTCAGTGCAGTACATGTTGAGTGCCCTTCTCTATAAGCATGCTGAAAGTCTGTTGTTAATTTGTTTACAGAGAAGTAGCATTGTATTTGGTCAAACACCATTTTTTCCAAGCAAGCTGATAGGTCTGCTGTTAGAACCAGTAAAGGCCGCTTTACCACTCTTGGGTAGCTGAATGACTTTGGCTTCCCTCCAGGCCTGAGGACAAATACTTTCCTCTAGGCTCAGATTAAAGATATGACAGATATGAGTGGCTATAGAGTCAGCTACCATCCTCAGTAGCTGTCAATGCCAGGAGGGTTGTCATTGTTGATTGATAAAAATAATTTCCCCACCTCTCCCACACTAACTTTACAAAATTCAAACTTGCAATGCTTTTCTTTCATAATTTTTTTATGCATGAGTATGATGGCTCACTGTTCGTTGTTGGCATTTCCTGCCTAAGTTTGCCCACTTTGCCAATGAAATAATCATTAAAATAATTGGCAACATCAAATGGTTTTGTGATGAATAAGCCATCTGATTCGATGAAAGATGGAGTTGTATTTGTCTTTCTGCCCATAATTTCATTTAAAGTACTCAAGTTTTTTTTCCATCATTCTTTATATCATTGATCTTGGCTTCATAATACAGTTTCTGCTTCTTTTTGTTGAGTTTAGTCACATAATTTCTCAATTTGCAGTAAGTCAGCCAGTCAGATGTGCAGCCAGACTTATTATCCACTCCTTTTGCCCCATCTCTTTCAACCATACAGTTTTTCAATTCCGCATCAATCCATGGAGCCTTAACAGTTCTAGCAGTCAGTTTCTTAACATGTGCATGTTTATCAATAATTGGAAGAATCAATTTCATAAATTCATCAAATGCAGTGTCTGGATGCTCCTTATTAATCACATCAAACCAACAAATATTTTTAACATCATCCACATGAAAGTCATAGCAAAATCTTTTGTATGATCTCTTATACACTATTTTAGGCCCAGCTTTTGGAACGTTGGCTTTCCTGGATATAGCCACAATTTGACTTTGGTGCAGGTCATGTTGTTTGTCACATTACCGTCTCTGGTAAACACACACTATATCAATTAAAATCAATGTTTATTTGTCACATGTACAGGATACATAAGGTATAAACGGTACAGTGAAATGGTTACTTGCATAGTGGAGTCTTTTGTTTACAATGAACCATAATCCCAACTCATAACGTTACTATCCAGCATGAATCTACAGGTAGCTAAAGCTAACCAACTAGGTTCAATGTTAGCTAGCTAGCTAACATTAGGCTATAACTATCAATGCAAATGGCTCTGAGATACGAATAATATTACTACATAGATCATACACGTAACGTTAGCTAGCGAGCCAGCCAGCCAGCTAACGTTAGATAGCTATCTAACAGTACGCTAAACTTGCAATGAATTTGACTTTCTGACAAAATTAGAAATGTATAATATCTGAAAATGTAGCTAGCTAGACTCTCTTACCCATGGATGAACGCTTCTCCCTCTCTGTCACGGATGCCATGGTTGCCCTTAGTTTGAAGATGTAATCCGGAGACAGGTGTTTTTGCAGTTCTTTGTGATATCTTTTTAAAAAAGCCGCGTTAGAAAGGATTAACTTTAACTAGCGTACTACATGCCAGACCAATCCAAACGTATCTTTTGGCATGTCCAGCCCATCCATTATCTCAGCCAAACATGGCTAGCGGGAAGTTTCCTGTCTTTTTCCGTGGCTAAACCAACTAGGTTCGTAATTTTATTTATTTATTCGTATTTACAGATGGCATACAAGTTTGTTATTAAGGCACATGAAAGTTCACATGTTCCAGAAGGCATTTCTGCCAAAAACACATTTTGATAAATTATAAATGTTTACGTTCAAATGCCTCTCCTGTGAAGTAGTGACGCGCGACATACACCTAGTTTCCTGAAAGGAGTCACACATTTCTGGGATCTTTTATTTCAGCTCATGGGATCAACACTTTACATGTTGCGTTTATATTTTTGTTCAGTGTAATTGAAAGCATATACTTTACCATTCACGTTGTAACTTTCCAATGCGCAACAATTCTTAATGCAATCTAGGCAAAACACTTTTGGAAAGCAGTTTTGGCCTTTGTTAAGAAGGCCTCTCCTACAATTGTGCGTGTGGCATTGTTTTAAAAATGCATTTACAACCGGAGTTCCAAGCATGGTTTATGGGCAGCTGCGCAATAGAGCTCTTAAATAATAATAATAATAATATGCCATTTAGCAGATGCTTTTATCCAAAGCGACTTACAGTCATGTGTGCATAAATGTTTACGTATTGGTGGTCCCGGGGATCGAACCCACTACCCTGGCGTTACAAGCGCCATGCTCTACCAATTGAGCTACAGAGGACCACCCAAAGGGGGCAATGGCGTCTTAAAAGGGCAATGATATACTTTGTTATATTATAGAACCCCCCCATTAATAATTAATAATAATAACAATCAGGATGTTGTGATAAATGCAGATCCAATTGGGTAACTGCAGGGGAGGGTTGGTAGGGTTGAAAAATAAAAATATATAATAATACTTTTAATATATGTTTTATCAATATGTTATTGGGCTCATCTCTGGAGGTGGAAATTATATTTTAGATCAGGGCTCTCCAACCCTGTTCCTAGAAATCTACCATCCTGTAGGTTTTCACACCAACCCTAATCTACCACACCTGATTATACATAATTTGCTGGTTGATTATCTGAACCAGGTTAGTTACAACTGGGGTTGCCATTTAGCAGACGCTTTTATCCAAAGCGACTTACAGTCATGCGTGCATACATTTTTGTGTATGGGTGGTCCCGGGGATCGAACCCACTACCTTGCCGTTACAAGCGCCGTGCTCTACCAGCTGAACATAGGGGTTTAAAGGGTGTGTGTGTGTGTGTGTGTGTGTGTGTGTTTGTGTCTCAGTCACCAGATCTCAACCCATTTGAACACGCCTGAGGCAGCATTTTCCACCACCAGCAACAAAACACCAAATCATGGAAGAATGGTGTCGCATCCCTCCAATAGAGTTCCAGACACTTGTAGAGTATATGCCAAGGTGCATTGAAGCTGTTCTGGCTCGTGGTGGCCCAACGCCCTATTAAGACACTTTATTTAGGTGCTTTTCCTTTATTTTGGCAGTTACCTGTATATGTGATTGACTGACTTGGTTCGAACCCTGGGCTCCTGCATGCCATAAGACTGTGTGTGTTGTGATGCACAGACGGAAACTGGGGCAGATGCTCTCATGAGAGGCATCAATATCCCGATTGGGGTTCCACACACACACACACAGCTGCCACACACTGATAATGTAATTAGGTATGAATGGATCCATCTGGTGTAACCAGTTGTAATGGACTGAATGAACAGTCAACTGCTGAGCAGTCTATCTTTCGCTCTATTTTTCCTTTGTAGTCAGTGTTGGACCACTGGAGCCGCTCTATTCAACATTGACAGAGTTGAAGCTATGTTTTTTTTGACATGCTCTCTTTTTACACACATGGTGTATGTGCTTTGTGTGCATGATCAGTGTGTGTCTTTAGAGCAGGGATAGGCAACTCCACTCCCCGGGGACCTGACTGGTGTCACATGTTTGCCCCAGCCCCAGCTAACACACCTGACTCCAATAATCAACTAATCACGATCTTTAGTTTAAAATGCAATTAGTTTGATCCGCTGTGTTTGCTAGGGATGTGGGAAAAGTGTGACACCACTCCGGCCCCGACGACTGGAGTTGCCCATCCCTGTTTTAGAGCAATGACTATACTGTGATTAATGCCCCACTGGCCCCTGGGAGTTGCTGTCTTTCCCCCCTTGTGGAGGCTGACTGCAGTGAGTGAGTGAGACATATTCAGCCCGGCCCACAGGCCCAGGTTCATACCACTTAGAGCAGGGATAGTATCAAGCTGATGTCCTCCAGGAGCTACGCTACAGTGTCTGTCAGGTGGGTCTCCTCTCTCCTCTCCCTCTGGCACTTAGTTGATCACTTAATGTCACTGATTGGCTAGGGAGTTCACTCCCCTGGTTTCTCAGTACTACAACACTAATTAAAAGGAGAGTATGAAAAGCAGCAGACTCTGTTGCCCTCTAGGAGTTGAGTTTCACACCTCTTTCTCTCACTCTCTCCAACTCTCCCTCCCCATCCCACTCTTTCACCACATTTATCTCTCCCCCCCCCCGCCTCTCTCTCGCTCTCTCTCTCTCTATCCTTCCAACTCTCCCTGTTTCCCCCTCTCCATCCAGCCCTCTCTCTCTCCTCCCTTCTCTTTCCATCCCCTCTCGCTGACCCACTATCAGTCTCTGTGTATGACAGCCTGAGCAGTAATGGTAATTTCATAGCTGTCACCACAACACGGTTACAAGAACGGTCAGTGTCAGGCCTTAATTAGACTGTCAACACACACATACACACGTAAACACACACTCGCCACTCCAAATGTCTGATTATACACACACTAATCACGTCCTAATGGTACGTTCTTGATTATGGTCGTAGCTTCTGTCAGTTCAAGTCTCGCTGTATAAGTGGTTTGATTCATTGACACTAACACACTCATGCCCACACTCATACACACACACTCATACCCACACACACACAAGCAGCACGCAGGCATTAAGTCATGATCCTCTCTCGTCTTCCATCTAATGCTACATAAAGTGGGCTCTTAGTGTTGTTACTCAGGCTCACTCATCATCTTTGTCTGTCCCCTTTTTGGTATTCTCTTTCCCTCCCTGCCTCTTCTCTTTCCATCTCAATCTCTCTCTCTTGCTGTCTTTCCATATCGCTTTCTCTCTTTCCTTCTCTCGCTCTTTGTCACTTTTTCTTATCATCTTTCTTGCTCTCCTACACGGATTCAGATAGTCTTTACTAAACCATAGTAGACAGTTCTAGACACTCTTAGCAGAGCTTAGAGGGCTTGAGGGAAATGAGTGGGTGAAGTGAGGTGTAGTGAGGTGTAGTATCGCAGCGTTTCCAAAAACTTGGTTCCTGGAGACCCCAAGTGGTGCACGTTTAGTTTTCTGCCCTAGCTCTACACAGCGGATTAAACTAATGAACTCCTCACTAATCCGCTGTGTAGTGTAGTGCTAGGGGGAAAAGCTAAATGTGCACCCCCTGGGGTCCCCAGGACCGAGTTTGGGAAACCCTGTAGTAGCAGAGTAGTTGTTGCAGGTGTACAGTAGGGCCACCAGGTAAAGAGGTATTTCAGAAGATGATCCAGCAGGTGCGGTGGAGTTGGTAGAGCATGGCGCTTGCAACGCCAGGGTGGTGGGTTCGTTTCCTACGGGGGGCCAGTATGAAAATGTATGCACTCACTAACTGTAAGTGGCTCTGGATAAGAGCGTCTGCTAAATGACTAAAATGTAAAAATGTAAATGGAGGACAGGGTTTTGTTTGTTTACCCTCCACTACATCCCTGGTGGTGGGAGGGTGCGGAGGAGCGATACATGGGCTGTGAATGGGGGTCTCACACTATCTAACCACCTTCTACAATACAGATAGACCCCCTGAAAATAGATCCCTAATTGGATCCTCACAGTGCTCTCATTTAGAGCCCCCGTTAGAGCGCTGGTTAGTAGGCCGAGACGAGGAGACACGGGAAGGAGGAGGAAGTGTGATTTTCCACTGGCTGGCTATGTAATGTTGCTCTAATTCTCCTCCCTGTTGATCCTCATCTCCACAGAGCTGATGTGTTTACACGCACACTCTGCATAGCCAAGGAATGGGGAGATCACACAGACAGAGAGGGAGAGAAGGTGTGTGTGGCAGAGAGATGTGGAGGAGAGAGAGAGCCAGGGAGGGGGTGAGAGATGGGAAGAAAGAGAAATAGAGAGTCAGGTCCATTGTACTGTAATTTCTCCATTGACATGATTCAATTTACTGTGGCGACTTCTTCATACACTGGCTCTGGAGTGGAGTGACTCATCCTCTAGTGTGATAGCGTGTGTATGTTTGTGTGTGTTGGTGCTCATGCAGTTGTGTGTGTGTGTGTGTGTGTGTGTGTGTGTGTGTGTGTGTGTGTGTGTGTGTGTGTGTGTACTGTGCGTGTGTGTTTCAATATGTTTGTAGAACTGCTATTGTATGGATATAGAACAGAGTAATAGAGCCATTGTAAAGCACTGGCAGCCTGTGGTGCTAGGAGCCAGTGTGCCAGAGCTTGGCTGTACCGTGGCCGACTAGCTGTGCTCTCCAGGGATAGATAATACAAACCAGCTGTGGACAACTGGCTGCTTCTTACCACAGAGATGTATGCTTCTTCTCCTCTCTTCTGTTCTCTTCTCTCCTCCCCTCCTTCTGTCCTCCTTTCTCCCCTCATCTCCTCTCCCATCTCTTCCCTTCCCCTCTCCTCTCCTTTTCTCCTTTAACTGTGTTATTTGTCTCTCTTACAGGCTGGCAGATCAGGATAGTGACGGCCATGTGAGCTTCAGAGACTTTGAGTGTGTCATCAGCTATGGACAGGCCAACAGCTAACTGAGAGTGGACACTCCCTTCCTCTCTCCTCCCTCTCTCTTCCCTGGACTGGACAGCTTCGTTCTGGCCAACATCTAAGAAAAATCAGGCTTGGATCCACAGTGAGGGAAACTATGGAACAACTTGTGCAGGAGGCATTTTGGAGCCCACTGTTGACGTGCTTCTGGCCCACCTCTGCTACTTTGACAGAGAACCAGTGACCCAGCCAGCTCTCTCTCCCTATTTCCCCTCTCCTTTCTCTCTCTCTCTAAACCCCATTAAGCAGGTCCCGTCCAATAATTCCCCACTCTCCCAAATGCACTTTCACCTGAGAAAGAGCGAGCGAGAGGGGGAGTGAGAGAGATAGAGAGAAGAGAAGGGATGAAGGGGTAGGTTGCATCCAAATTGAATATTACCCCTGGTAGTAATAAGATTGGATTTTTAATCAGGCAGGGCTCCAGGACGGCCCTAGCTGCGCCTGTATAGTGTATTATAAAGCCCCGGTGAACAGGGTCAAATTCATTAGTGCACAAAGTAGTAAAACGCTTTGCAATGGAACATGAAAACAAGTGCTTCTTATTTGACATGTTCAGGTAGTCCCTCCCTGTTTCAGTCCATTTGGTGCCTGATGAACAGGACCCAGGGCTGCTGCTCCAGAGGGGATTGGCCAGCGCTCCTCTTGTTCCTGCCGATTACAGGACTGTAAATACAATGTTTGTGTTTGGGAGAGATTTACGACGATGGCACTCCCGTCTGAATAAAGATTCATTTGTTTTTGTAATCAAAGTACCCGAGTATTGGATCTGAGCGACGTAGAGAGACGCAAGTGCACACACGGCATACAAATGCATACACACACACACACACACACACACACACAGTCAAAAGCTTACATGCACACTCATATAAACACGCATACATTGTTGTATAAACGCAAACAGTCTCGCACACTTGTATACGCACACACTCTCAAATCTCTCTCACACACACACACACACACACACACTGAGACTGACACACTCAATTACTCTCTCTTGCTCTCACACATTTGTTTGTCTCTTGTATCTATCAGAGAGGACTCAGGGGGCTGCGAATAAGGAAATGCACTTGAAGGGAAATATAATCAAGCAGTTGTTTAATCAAATACAGTAATTGTCTAATCCAGCCGCCGTCTCATCTTGAGGAAGCAGCGGTAGCAGCATCCGATACGTACTGGGACAATACACTCTAATCCACTCTCTTACTGGATTAAACCAATCCTCCCATTCATTCTACACAACATCGGTGTACGGAGAAAGAGGGAGCGAGGACGGAGAGAGGGAGGGGGATCAAGAGAAGCTATGAGGTAGAGAAGGAGAAAGGAACTGATACAGAGACATGAACGGAGAGATAGGGGAAAGCTTGGAAAAGATGGAGAGAAACACGGGAGAGAGGAACAGATATAGCTACAGAAATGGGGAGAAATTGAGAAAGAGGCAGAGATGATAGCAGAGGTTGTCCAGTAGCAGAGGTTTGGCATGGGTGGGAGGCAGCGAAGGATGCATGCTGCTCCATTGTGCTGCTGTTGCAGGACACTGACTTGGCTGAAACCACAGCGCACACAGGCTCTGTCTGGCTGATTTAGGTGTCCTTGTATCTTTTTATTTGGCCATTCCTCACACTCTCTTTCCATCCATCCCTGTCTCCTCCTGTCTTCTGCCCATGCCAACCCACTGTTGGAGAAACTGGTGCTTTGTGCGGTGTTTTCCGTGCTTTTCCCATCCAACAGAACCTGTTAGCCTAGCCACCATCAACTAAACAGCAGGCCAAACACATTTCAGCTGGGCTCTCAAGGCCAGGGAGGTGGCGCTCTAAAGTGGGACAAATGTGGTTGCATATGTGACAGTATTTTGCTGTGTGACCTGGAGTTTTATTTTTGCGACAAGAAATACAATAAAAAATAAAGGAGTAGTGGTGTCTATTCAGCATTAAGGGGGGGCAGGTAGCTGACTAGTCGTGGCTATTCAGCAGCTTGATGATATTCTTGGCCTTCCTGTGACACCTGGTGTTGTAGGTGTCCTGGAGGGCAGGCAGTGTGCACCCAATGGTGCGTTCGGCTGAGCGTAGCACCCTCTGTAGTGCCTTGTGGTCAGCGGTGGTAGAGTTGCCATACCAGGCTGTAATGCCGCCCAACAGTATGCTCTCGATGGTGCTCCTGTAGAACACTGTGAGGGCCCTCGGGGACAGGCCGAACTTCTTCAGCCTCCTGAGGTTACAGAGTTGCTGTTGTACCTTCACCACGGTGTCCGTGTGGTTTGAACATTTCAGCTCCTCGGAGATGTGTACGCTGAGGAACTAAGTTTTTGACCGTTTTGCTGACGTTGAAGGAGAGGTTGTTTACCTGGCACCACAGAGTGTCTACCTCCTCCCTGTAGGCCGTCTCATCGTTGTGTCGTGTCGTCAGCGAACTTGATGATGGAGTTGGAACTGTGTGAGGCTACGCAGTCGTGGGTATACAGGGAGTACAGGAGGGGACTGAGGATGCACCCTTGTGGGGACCCCGTGTTGGGGATCAGTGTGGAGGAGGTAATGTTGCCTACCTTCACCACCTGTGGGCGGCCCGTCAGGAAGTCTAGGGAGGAGTTCAGTCCCGGGGCTGTGAGCTTTGTGTTGAGCTTAGAGGGCACTATGGTATCACATATGCATTCCTCTTGTCCAGGTGGGTGAGGGCAGTGTGCAGTGCAATTGTGATTGCGTCTTCAGTGCATCTGTTGGGGCGGTAGGTGAATTGGAGCGGGTTGAGTGTGTCGGGGAGGGAAGAGGTGATGTAGTCTTTGATTAGCCTCTCGAAGCACTTCATGATGACGGAAGTGAGTGCTACGGGTTGTTAGTCATTCAGTTCAGTTACTTTCCCTTTCTTGGGCACGCGGACGTTGTTGTCCGCTACGTGACTGGCTTTTTTTTTGTTATCCGTGATCGTTAGAAGCCCCTGCCACATACGCCTCGTATCCGACCCACTGAATGCTCCTACACTTTGTCCCTATACCTGTGTCTTGCCATTTTCTGCGTAGGTCATATTTGTACTGTTTAACCATTGTCACGCCCTGGCTCTGGGGACTCTTAAATGTTGAGCCAGGGTGTGTAGTGTCTATGTTTTGTTTTCTATGTGTTTCTTTCTAGATCGTTTATTTCTATGTTGGCCAGGGTGGTTCCCAATTAGAGACAGCTGTGGCTCGTTGTCTCTGATTGGGAACCATACTTAGGCAGCCTGTTTTGCACTTGTCATTTGTGGGATCTTGTTCCGGAGAGGTTTGTGTTTTGTTAACCATAGGACTTCACGTATCGTTTTGTTGTTTTGTGTTATTGTGTAGTACTCATTAAAAGATGTACGCATATCGCGCTGCGCCTTGGTCTGCTTCTTACGACGATCGTGACAACCATACAATTGTCCCCGGTCACCTTGCCATGTTTTTAAGTAGTGTCTCTCTCCTTCAGTTTCCAGAGGCTGCCATCAATCAACGGTTTTTGATTCGGATAAGTTTTGAAAGACACCATCGGTATCACATCGTCTATGCATTTTTTATGAATCCGGTGACTGATTCATAAAAAAAATGCATAGATGATGTGATGCATCCGGTGACTGAGTCGGTGTATTTATTGATGTTATCCCCAGAGGCGACCCCGAACATATTCCAGTCCACATTATTAAAACGGCCTTGGAGTATGGATTCAGCCAAGGGAGTGGGCTCACTCACAATTTTGCCTAAGAACACAGCCATGAATAAAGAATGGTACCAACACATCCTCCGAGAGCAACTTCTCCCAACCATCCAAGAACAGTTTGGTGACGAACAATGCCTTTTCCAGCATGATGGAGCACCTTGCCATATGGCAAAAGTGATAACTTTGGCTCGGGGAACAAAACATTGACATTTTGGGTCCATGGCCAGGAAACTCCCCAGACCTTAATCCCATTGAGAACTTGTGGTTAATCCTCAAGAGGCGGGTGGACAAACAAAAACCCACAAATTCTGACAAACTCCAAGCATTGATTATGCAAGAATGGGCTGCCATCAGTCAAGGTGTGGCCCAGAAGTTAATTGACAGCATGCCAGGGCGGATTGCAGAGGTCTTGAAAAAGAAGGGTCAACACTGCAAATATTGACTCTTTGCATAAACTTCATGTAATTGTCAATAAAAGCCTTTGGCACTTATGGAATGCTTGTAATTATACTTCAGTATACCATAGTAACATCTGACAAAAATATCTAAAAACACTGAAGCAGCATACTTTGTGAAGACCAATACTTGTGTCATTCTCAAAACCTTTGACCACGACTGTACACTAATTATACATTATAATATATGTTATAGTAGTGTCTATGGAGCCTCCCACTTTCTTGTTGCGGCTCTATTTCCATTTGATTCTCTTCCCAGCCCATGTTCCCTTCCTACCTACAGTATCCATAGTCACACTGCTATTGCTGCCGTAAAACCACATGCTCTAAATAAAACTCAGTCCGATGAGTCAGCATGTTGGGCTAACACGACAGAGCCACGCCACAGAGAGGGAGGGAGAAAAGACATGGCTGTATGCTAATTGGCTGATTGACTCAAGCGCATGGCTCTGATTGGTCATAATTCCTGTGTGTGTGTGTGTACAACACAGTAAGCTATGCAATGTCCCTGGAGGTGTTGAGAAGTTGGGATGAATCAGCAGTTTGACCCGCTTGCACTTGACCCAAGCTGCACTCTCTCTACATACACATACACACTTAGAGGGAGGTGAACAGTACACACAAAATACACATATGAATACTCTCAAGAACTAACACAATACACACACTTTACTTTTTCCCTTTTAAACACACACAGAAAACTACTCTCAGACACTCATACATGCACACTAACAATGTACTGTACAGAAATATTCTCAGTTCATAACACACACATACTCTCTCACACTTGTATTGTGTGTTGTTGCAGTGTTCCTCTCTATAGGGCCCCTAAATGGAGCCATCACTCCTGTCTGTCAGTGGTGTACCCTACCATCCATGTACTCCTCTCATTCGCTCCCTCCCTCCATCCGAATGTAAATGAGGCCTGGGAGAGGAGCGGCGCAAGGGACAATGAGGATGGGAGAGGGGGTGGGAGAAGGAGAGAACAGGGGAGAGGACGAGCTCTCATTAATCAGCTGTGGCAGATACAAATGAGGGACCTTGCTCTCTCTACCTGCTAGCTGCTGCAGTGTCACTGCTACACTCTTGTGCTCCCTCTCTGCCCTCCTCTCTACATATTCCCTGCTACATAGGTTGCGTCCCAAATGGCACCCTATTCTTTATACAGTATAATGCCGCACTACTTATGACCAGAGCCCTATAGTCCCTGGTCAAAAGTAGTGCACTATATTGTCATTAGGGTGCAATATGGGATGCAGCCAGTGTCACTGTTATTCTCAACCTCTTTCTCTCTCTACCTGTATCTGCCCTAGCGGCTAGCTGCTACACAGTGTCACTGCTACCCTCTGTTCTCTCCCTGCAACAGTCGTCCATCTGACGAGAGAGGGAGGGAGTGTTCCATTCCTTCTGTTAACTCCCTCAGTCTCACAGTGTTCTGTGAGGCATGCAGGTACAAGAAAATATGATTTACCTGTCTAACCAGACTCAATTCCATTCTCCACTGACTCACCTGTTGAGGGTAAAGTGTGGATCACTCTATCTCTATGTCACAACCTCACACTGTGACTGAAGTTATTTGATCAGGGGGATTTTATTCTGCCGATAGAGGATGACGTTAGGAAACAAAATACTACCTACTGTACATACTAAATCTTTGGCCAAAAATAACAGGTTTTCATATGATGTGTTAAAGAACTTCAAGACCACCATGAAAAGGTTAGTATGTTGCCTCTTGTCTCCCTCTTTGGCTGCGTTTACATGGGCAGCCAAATTCTGATTGTTTTTTTCACTAATTGATCTCTGAAAAATATCTGATGTGAAAAGATCTGATGTGGTTGGTCAAAATACCAATTAGTGGAAAAACTATCAGAATTTGGCTGCCTGTGTAAATGCAGCCTATGAGGATCTCAACCCAACCCCACTGCAGCACTGACTCATGAGTGTCCAGTGCACACTGCTGGATCCACAGCTAGTCTCAGGAGCGCTGATAGATGTGGCCAAACATCTGGGAAACCTGAAGTTCAGAGTCTGGGAAAAGATGTAGATTGTAAAATACAGTAAGTGAGATGGATTAAGATGTTAATATTAATGTTGAGTTAACTGAAAGGTAGTTCATTATTGTGACAAGCATTTTTCATAAAACAGTTTCTTTGCCCCTGTGATTCTTGACCCAACACCGCACATGCCTGTCTCTCTGTCCGATGATCTGACCAGTGTGAGACGCTTAGGCCACAGGCAACCCAGAGCGTTATATATGTTCTATGCATATGTTCTGGACTCTGAGGGGTTCAGCTCAGGGAAGCACAGCTGGAAGGCGGAGGTGGGGGACCACCTTCGCTGGAGTTGGTCAATTGCAACTGAAATTTGACCTCTTGACCTAACCTCTCCGAAAGACACACATACAGTGGGGAGAACAAGTATTTGATACACTGCCGATTTTGCAGGTTTTCCTACTTACAAAGCATGTAGAGGTCTGTAATTTTTATCATAGGTACACTTCAACTGTGAGAGACGGAATCTAAAACAAAAATCCAGAAAATCACATTGTATGATTTTTAAGTAATTCATTTGCATTTTATTGCATCACATAAGTATTTGATCACCTACCAACCAGCAAGAATTCCGGCTCTCACAGACCTGTTAGTTTTTCTTTAAGAAGCCCTCCTTTTCTCCACTCATTACCTGTATTAACTGCACCTGTTTGAACTCATTACCTGTATAAAAGACACCTGTCCACACACTCAATCAAACAGACTCCAACCTCTCCACAATGGCCAAGACCAGAGAGCTGTGTAAGGACATCAGGGATAAAATTGTAGACCTGCACAAGGCTGGGATGGGCTACAGGACAATAGGCAAGCAGCTTGGTGAGAAGGCAACAACTGTTGGCGCAATTATTAGAAAATGGAAGAAGTTCAAGATGACGGTCAATCACCCTCGGTCTGGGGCTCCATGCAAGATCTCACCTCGTGGGGCATCAATGATCATGAGGAAGGTGAGGAATCAGCCCAGAACTACACGGCAGGACCTGGTCAATGACCTGAAGAGAGCTGGGACCACAGTCTCAAAGAAAACCATTAGTAACACACTACGCCGTCATGGATTAAAATCCTGCAGCGCACGCAAGGTCCCCCTGCTCAAGCCAGCGCATGTCCAGGCCCGTCTGAAGTTTGCCAATGACCATCTGGATGATCCAAAGGAGGAATGGGAGAAGGTCATGTGGTCTGATGAGACAAAAATATAGCTTTTTGGTCTAAACTCCACTCGCCGTGTTTGGAGGAATAAGAAGGATGAGTACAACCCCAAGAACACCATCCCAACCGTGAAGCATGGAGGAGGAAACATCATTCTTTGGGGATGCTTTTCTGCAAAGGGGACAGGACGACTGCACCGTATTGAGGGGAGGATGGATGGGGCCATGTATCGTGAGATCTTGGCCAACAACCTCCTTCCCTCAGTAAGAGCATTGAAGATGGGTCGTGGCTGGGTCTTCCAGCATGACAACGACCCGAAACACACAGCCAGAGCAACTAAGGAGTGGCTCCGTAAGAAGCATCTCAAGGTCCTAGAGTGGCCTAGCCAGTCTCCAGACCTGAACCCAATAGAAAATCTTTGGAGGGAGCTGAAAGTCCGAATTGCCCAACGACAGCCCCAAAACCTGAAGGATCTGGAGAAGGTCTGTATGGAGGAGTGGGCCAAAATCCCTTCTGCAGTGTGTGCAAACCTGGTCAAGACCTACAGGAAACGTATGATCTCTGTAATTGCAAACAAAGGTTTCTGTACCAAATATTAAGTTCTGCTTTTCTGAAAACAATACTTATGTCATGCAATAAAATGCAAATTAATTACTTAAAAATCATACAATGTGATTTTTTGGATTTTTGTTTTAGATTCCGTCTCTCACAGTTGAAGTGTACCTATGATAAAAATTACAGACCTCTACATGCTTTGTAAGTAGGAAAACCTGCAAAATCGGCAGTGTATCAAATTCTTGTTCTCCCCACTGTATATGCTTAGTTTAATACACTGAAAACAAACTTAAAGTTACCAAAAACAATTGAACTTCAATTGTCTCAGGCCAGTGGCACAACATACACTGCTCAAAAAAATAAAGGGAACACTAAAATAACACATCCTAGATCTGAATGAATGAAATAATCTTATTAAATACTTTTTTCTTTACATAGTTGAATGTGCTGACAACAAAATCACACAAAAATTATCAATGGAAATCAAATGTATCAACCCATGGAGGTCTGGATTTGGAGTAACCCTCAAAATTAAAGTGGAAAACCACACTACAGGCTGATCCAACTTTGATGTAATGTCCTTAAAACAAGTCAAAATTAGGCTCAGTAGTGTGTGTGGCCTCCACGTGCCTGTATGACCTCCCTACAACGCCTGGGCATGCTCCTGATGAGGTGGTGGATGGTCTCCTGAGGGATCTCCTCCCAGACCTGGACTAAAGCATCCGCCAACTCCTGGACAGTCTGTGGTGCAACGTGGCGTTGGTGGATGGAGCGAGACATGATGTCCCAGATGTGCTCAATTGGATTCAGGTCTGGGGAACGGGCGGTCCATAGCATCAATGCCTTCCTCTTGCAGGAACTGCTGACACACTCCAGCCACATGAGGTCTAGCATTGTCTTGCATTAGGAGGAACCCAGGACCAACCGCACCAGCATATGGTCTCACAAGGGGTCTGAGGATCTCATCTCGGTACCTAATGGCAGTCAGGCTACCTCTGGCGAGCACATGGAGGGATGTGCGGCCCCCCAAAGAAATGCCACCCCACACCATGACTGACCCACTGCCAACCCGGTCATGCTGGAGGATGTTGCAGGCAGCAGAACATTCTCCACGGCGTCTCCAGACTCTGTCACGTCTGTCACGTGCTCAGTGTGAACCTGCTTTCATCTGTGAAGAGCACAGGGCGCCAGTGGTGAATTTGCCAATCTTGGTGTTCTCTGGCAAATGCCAAACGTCCTGCACGGTGTTGGGCTGTAAGCACAACCCCCACCTGTGGACGTCGGGCCCTCATACCACCCTCATGGAGTCTGTTTCTGACCGTTTGAGCAGGCACATTTGTGGCCTGCTGGAGGTCATTTTGCAGGGCTCTAGTAGTCCCTTCTCCTGCTCCTCCTTGCACAAAGGCGGAGGTAGCAGTCCTGCTGCTGGGTTGTTATCTCCTACGGCCTCCTCCACGTCTCCTGATGTACTGGCCTGTCTCCTGGTAGCACCTCCATGCTCTGGACACTACGCTGACAGACACAGCAAACCTTCTTGCCACAGCTCGCATTGATGTGCCATCCTGGATGAGCTGCACTACCTGAGCCACTTGTGTGGGTTGTAGACTCCGTCTCATGCTACCACTAGAGTGAAAGCACTGCCAGCATTCAAAAGTGACCAAAACATCAGCCAGGAAGCATAGGAACTGAGAAGTGGTCTGCAAAACCAGTCCTTTATTGGGGGTGTCTTGCTAATTGCCTATAATTTCCACCTGTTGTCTATTCCATTTGCACAACAGCATGTGAAATGTATTGTCAATCAGTGTTGCTTCCTAAGTGGACAGTTTGATTTCACAGAAGTGTGATTGACTTGGAGTTACATTGTGTTGTTTAAGTGTTCCCTTTATTTTTTTGAGCAGTGTATTAGTTTGTGGTTAGATCAGAATCGCCGTCATAATCATTGGCCTGTACAGAGAATTAAGTGAAAACCACAAGCCCAAATCCCCATCTCCATCCATGGCTTAGGAAAGGGACGATTTAGTAAACTATCTACTGCAGGACATCAACACAAGCAGACCAGAAACGAAAATGATGTTTTGCTTAGGATGTGATTGGATGGGGGTGAAGCCAAATCCAAACTGGCCTCCCTTGGTGGGTGTTTTGCTGCACCAGGACAACCCACAGATGAGCCCAGCTCAATGTTGATTGGCTAATTATTTGTAGATTTTTTTTATCAAGGGAGGCCGCATGCTTGCTGGCATCCACAGCTGGTCTCAGTGAGCGCTGATAGACGTGGCCAAACACCTGGGCAACCTGCAGTTCAGAGTCTGGGAGAAGATGCAGGGGATTGTCAAACATAGTGCGAACAATGGATAATATTGTAGCCCCAACCGGGACTAGCAACTGATAAGCCAACACCTTAACTGTTAGGCCAAGAGGTCCGAACCTCTTGACGAGTTCGCTGGGTGTTGGGTTAAGGTCGCTACAATATTGATGAATGGAGTTAATTGAAAGGCCAATATAACGAGACATGCATTGTTCATACAATATTACTTTTTCTGTTTTTTAGCCCCTGTGATTCTTGACCCCAACACTGCACATGCCTGTCTCTCTCTGTCCGATGATCTGACCAGTATGAGACGCTTAGGCCAAAGGCAGCAGCTCCCTGACAACCCAGAGCGGTGTATGTTCTATGCAGATGTTCTGGGCTCTGAGGGGTTCAGCTTAGAGAAGCACAACTGGGAGGTGGGGACCCACCCTTACTGGTTTCTAGGAGTGGCCAAAGAGTCCATCAACAGGAAGGTAGAAATAAATAGAAAACCAAGGTTTGGAATCTGGGAAATAGGGCAGATATGGTAAGTATATAGCAGCAGGTGGGACCCTTGCAGGATCAGAGTGCAGCTGGACCACAACAGAGGGGAGGTGTTCTTCTACGACACTAAAGACATGACACTCATCTTCACCCATAAAGACTGGTTTCCTTTCTGTTGGACTGGCTGGTGACAACAACCTTGATCTACAGATCTGCCAATCAGAGGTGTATTTGACAGTGGTGTCATCAGAGTGAGGTGTCCTGCTCCTCCTCAACATGTGGAGAGAGAGATGTTGCACTACATCTGGTGAAAAATGTGGCTAATACTGTACCAATGATTCAGCCATTAATAGTGACATAGCAGTAGGTGGATTGATACATCTGAATACTGATAATCATATTAGTTACAAAGTAAATGACATTTCTTGATCAATTTATTCAGATTGAACAAATAAGCAATACTTCCAAATGCTGTGCTATACTAGTGCTTGGGAGGTGAATGTATGATTGCTATTTGAAATGTGTATTTTATTATACTTTATAACCTACAACATTATTGTTAATGTCTCTTGTGAGTTAAATAGCTTGTGAAGCTGAAGATCTCTTCAGGTAACTCAGGAAACAGGAAATAAAGAAGCATTGCTAGCTACAGTATCTTTGTCTAATGTTATTGATTAAACAAACCTGTGTTTTAGTTCATTCTGATGTCAAACAGTAAGGACCACTCAGCAAAGCTCTCTTTGGATAAACGGAGGCAGAGAAGGGAACATATGGAAAAGGAATTGATTAATTCAATGATTGATTGATCAACTGATTGGTTGATTGATTCATATTGTTTAAACCTGAAAACATATGTATCTCCTCATATGGTCATCGGTGTAAACAGACACAGGGAGAGTCTATCATTCCAGGTGCCAAGGAAACGGTTCCCAGGCAACAACTTCAGTGGCTGTGACCTCCTGACCTGTGGTAATAAAGACCCAGCGGATCACACCACTGTTATTTCCTATAAAGGTGATGGATGACATCACACAGGTGGCACACTGCAATGTGGGAGATTACTACAATACCATTGTGTGAAATGGATATTGATACAGTGAGCTATACCATGAAAGTAAATAGGTCATGTGTTGACTTCACACGACCACTAGACTTTTGATATCAGGAAAAGCAACTCATTATTTTGCTTTATTTGTTGCTCCCCATTACAATGGATCTTGTTTACATTATTTACAACTTAGAAACCACGTTACACTACTAGCATATCCTAGCTAGGACTACCTGGTAGGCATTAGCCATTATCCACATCAGCTAAATGTACCATAGCATTTTACACATAAATAAAATAGACATAATGTCTGTATAATGTAAGATAGGCTACCTTATTCAAGTAACCACTGCAGTATTTGTAGCTTGAAATCTTTCTAGACAGGAGCATATGTCATTTTACCTTATATACCGCTAACTGGAGCTAACATGACAAATAACATAGGAATCAGGTTAGCAGAAGTAAGCATGCTAACTTACCAAGCCAATTGGAGAGAGAACATGGGAAATAAAGAAAAGGGATCTCCAGAAACCTCTTGTGAAGTAACTGACACTAAGACTATTTCTAAAGAGTAATTTAACTAGGTTTTTTAAACTTATTTCCAGACCATAAAATGACAACATGCCTTTCTCTCCATCATGCAGCATGTAAGGAGCTATCAACTAGGGGCGGGACTAACAGTGAGAGAACCAATAGGCTAAAGGATAAAGCATACTCTGCTTAAGTAAGCCATTGTCTCAAAATAAGCAATGGGGGTTACAGATTATTGTACATCCTTCATCTTTTTATCAAGGTAAAGTCAGTTTAAAAATGGCAACCATTAAAAGCATCACCTCTCATTTGCTGTAAGTACAGTTTGTGGGAATCGGGCCTCCTGTCCAAACGCAAACCCTAACTCTGTCTTGCTCCATTCTCTGCCTGATGGATTAAGGCTGGGAGCGATGTCGGAGGCAATATGAACATATTGATTTAGCAATAGGCAGCCTATTAGATATGATTTATAGATGTTCATCCCCCTCTCCCATATCAAAGCCCCATTTAACCCCACCAGAGCCCCGACCTAATGGGGAGGATGGCCAGGGAATCCTAGGTGATTTACACGTCTGTTCTACACACCATTATACAACACAGTGATACACTGATGCTGAAGAGCCACAGTCAACATGTGATGTTGGCATGTACATTTGCCTGCTACCAATGCACTGATTGAGTGGCAAGATTTCAGGATGGGTTCATATCACAATGTAGTCTCTAGTCATCGCGTTGCCTCCCATAATTTTGAAATGCTCCAACTTAACAGCGTCTGTACATAATATGTCAGTTTGGCATAGAGGAAAAGGAGGAGTTGGGAGATCCAGCTTTCCTACTTCACTGCCTATGTCACTGCCGTTTCCCGTTGTTGCCCTAGGTAAACATTCCCTCGGTAAACATTCCCGAGGATACAACTGAGCTGCTAGCTAGCTAGCTAACTTTACACATTGTTTAGCTAAGTGAATTACATGTCATCGGCTTACCTATCAGCTAGCTATCTTGATGTAATCATTGTAAATTAAAAACACAGTCTCCAAATGCATTTGTAGATAACAGCCATTGAAGAGGGTGAAATTGCAGCTCCAGCTGTCAGTAAAGGGAGAGTGTAGGCTACAGGATAGGGCGGGTAGTATTGTGGGAGGACAATATGAAAAGATTCTCCAGTTCCAGTCCCTAGAGGGGAAAACATTGAGGACAAAGAGATAATAGCAACATAGTATTCAGTGCTGTCTAATTTGAGTCTAATGAAGCCTGTTTCTTTGTGATGTTTTCTGTCCTCAGATATGGAAAGCTGTGAAAGTATGTTTGCAGATGAAGATTGAGGTCCCAATGAATGTCCCAAGAGACTAAGGATATATCCTATATGCCATGGGTTATACTGTATGTCAACATCACACACAATGTATAGACCTATTACAACTGGAGCAGGCCAAACCTGATAGCTGGAGGTATGCTTGGTGTGCAGGGTTCTATTTCAGCCCAGCAATAACACACCTGATTCAACTTAATAATCAAGTGTGCTATTGCTGGGCTGGAACAGAAGTCTGCTCAACCAGTTGATCAGGGATCAGTGGAGCAAGGTTGGCCACCGCTGGTATGGACTTTTATTTGTTCACCTGAAATGATGCTTTAGTAATAATAACCTACTTGTTACTACTTCATTATCTATTGTTGTTTAGACTAAGTCTAATCTTTCCATACGAGTTAGCTTGTTTGTACATTTTTAGGTGATGAAGTGTTGATTATTTTAAGTGAAAATTATTATTTAAAATGAACTAGTGTCAATGTTGATTAATCACACATCACAATCCTGCAATAAAGAAGGGAAGGGGTGATGTCTCAGTCTGTGTTTCTGTGTTGTATTCACAAATGAACATTTCATTTTTGTCTGGTTGTAAGATCTCCAATCTGTTTTATATGATTGTCACTCTCTCAGCATATCAGCCATGTGTATTCATGTTGCAGCTTATCATATGGCATGCATCACCAATGCAGACGTAGGCTTACAGTATGATGGCATTACTGGCCTTATGGGACATGTGCAATGCACCACTTGTCATCTGAAGCAGAGAGTAGCTAAGCTCACACGTTGTTTACATGTTGAGCTATGGATCCCCAAAAAATATATCCCAATGCCCCAGAGCAGTGACTGGGGACATTGCCCTCTGCAAGGTGCTGTCTTTCAGATGAGAAGTTAAATGGGTGTCCTGACTCTCTGTGGTCACTAAAGATCCCATGGCACTTATTGTAAGAGTAGGGGTGTTAACCCCGGTGTCCTGGCTAAATTCCCAATCTGGCCCTCATACCATCATGGCCACCTAATCATCCCCAGATTCCAATTGTCATGCCCCCTCCTCTCCCCTGTAACTATTCCCCAGGTCGTTGTGAAGCATAAACAAAATAAACACGAAATACGTTGATACACACTGAAAGCCGGGACTCCACAGATCATGAGGATCTTATTTGTCTGCCTGTGACCTACCGTTATTGATTTGGTCTGTGTTTGAGCTATAGCTACGTGGGGGGTGGGCTATTACATTTACATTTAAGTCATTTAGTAGACGCTCTTATCCAGAGCGACTTACAAATTGGTGCATTCAACGTAGGATAGCCAGTGGGACAACCACCACTGGGGGAGGGGGGGTGTAGAAGGATTACTGTTATACTATTCCAGGTATTCCTTAAAGAGGTAGGGTTTCAAGTATGGGTATCAAATTAATCCTTAGGTTCGTAGGAACAAATCTAGCCTATTGCCAATGTTATTTGATGACGTATGACTTAATGGCAACATCGAATGGCCACCGAGTGACTATATCTTTGCACATCAAAAATATGATGTTGCCTGCTTACACGCTGTAGGCATCCATTACACAGGGGATTGGCTACTATGGCACCTTGACAGTCTTGTAGCCAATGAGATAAGCTTTAAAAATCGCCATAATAATCTGTCTTTGAAACCTCTCCTGAGCCCGTTGGGGAGTTGCAGCGATGAGACAAGATTGCAATTGCATTGCAATTGGATATCACAAAATTGGGGAGAAAAAGGGGATAAAATACAAACAAAAAAACACAAAATATAACTTATTTTATATGTAAACAGAGAGTGACCTGTTGAGCTTTAAATGACTGTAATAGTGTGTGTGTGTGTGTGTGTGTGTGTTGTGTTGTGTAGGTGTGTGAGTCTGCTCTCTGCTCTGTCTGCTCTGCCTCTCTCTATCTCCAGACTGGTAATGTATTCCCAAATCCATTCCCATTTCTCTTGGCAGTAGTAGATACACACATACACAGTCTGTGCTTTCTGGCAGGACACCAGTCAAATGGGTTTGGCTCCCACTAAGATTAAGTGATTTATTTTGTACCTATCCTGCAGGATGGAGATGGTTCGGCTGTTGGCAGCATCATGTTTAAATAATGACAGCAAAGTTATATTCCTGAGATAGATTCCAATGAGGATCATTGACACATTGGCAGCCTGTATTTACCTGTTCCATAGCTGTCCAGCTGGTTCATGACTTTTAGATTAGGGTTGGGATAATAATGGAACTTTATATAATGATAACTCTGTGATAACAATAATATTATGGTGATTGACCTTATCACAATAAATGATGCTGACTTTATTTGATTTTATTAGTCAAAATTAAAATGAAAGGACAGTAAGTGAAATGTGTTATCTGACTGAGCCTGAATCTAAAGTAATTTTGTCACAGATTTAGAAAACATGTCATTGTACTGCAGGTTGTCTATCCCCTCTAATCATTACATGACCAATCTTTTTTTTTTACATTTAATCCCCAAATATTGAATCTGGAAATCCCTTAGATTGTGTCTGTGTGTTTGTGTGTGTGTGCACGCGTGCGCGCATGGTGTGTGTGTGTGGTATTAGTAGGAGGTTGAAAAGGCGTGAAAGGTGTAATCTACTTTCTAAGCTGTCAGTGGGTCTCGTGAGAGCGTGTAGGGGGGCCATGGCCAGTCAATCATTTGTCACAAGTGAAAGGTAAAGAGAGATGTAGAGTGAATGGGGGGAGGGACTAGAGGCAGGGTGAAACCAGTGATTAATCAAATGGTCAAATCATTCAACTACATCAATCAATGATGTACATCAATCAATGATACATCAATCAATCACATTTTACAAAGTGTTTTCTGAAATGCTGACAAAATAAAAGGGGGAGTGTGTACTCCTCTCCTCCTCTCCTCCTCTGCATGTGTGCCTGTGTGTGTGTGTGTGTGTGTGTGTGTGTGTGTGTGTGTGTGTGTGTGTGTGTGTGTGTGTGTGTGTGTATCCCTCTTATTTGGCCAACTTCGTGGCTCGGGGAAGCACTGAATCACAAATCTGGAGAGTTAAAGAACTGTAGGAGCTACGTATTGTCATGCCAACGACTGATTGAGAGAGAGATGTAGGGGCGGCAGGTAGCTTAGTGGTTAAGAGCGTTGTGCCAGTAACCGAAAGGTCGCTGGTTCTAATCCCTGAGCCGACTAGGTGAAAAATCTTGAGCAAGGCACTTAACCCTAAAATGTCTGTTACTCACAGATAGTAGATGTACAATATTCAAACAAAGAGATACCATGTGTAAATGGTTAATACATAAACTACAGCTTATCTTTTCTTCTGGCAGATTTGATGAAGGTCCAACACTGACTGCTTTTTATTATATAAGCAGAATTGGAGGCTAGACTGTGTTTACTCTGATCATCATGCTGGTTGGCTCCAAATGGAAACCATAAAACCGGCGACAGTGCCAGAGGGTAGAGTGTGGCTCTTTATTCTTTATACATTGTCAAAATAGAAGTAAAAAGGGGTCTCTCTCTCTCTCTCTCTCTCTCTCTCTCTCTCTCTCTCTCTCTCTCTCTCTCTCTCTCTCTCTCTCTCTCTCTCTCTCTCTCTCTCTCTGTCTCCCTTTGTGAAAGTGTAACAGCATTCAGTAGATGTAGCAGTATGATGCACCCAACGAGAGACGGACTCAACGAAAACATCTTCAGTTATGAGGAGTTTAAAACTGAATAAGACCCTGATACTGAAACAGACACTAAGACATGGGCCGGCGCGCGTGTAGAGACTTTGGTTGCCATAGAGACAGATCCTTCTGGCGTCTGCGTGATTTTTTGTTTTGTTTTACACAGCGAAAGAGATCCTAAGGGAGGCTGGCGCTCTCTGGAACTCTCACAAAAACACCATCTAATTATAACACACATTATTACGCTGCCGGCCAAGGGAGAGACCAAGATTAAATGGGGAATGGAGTGTGTTGGTTTTGTATTGCTTTTCTAGCTTCTCTATGTGTATGTTTCTAATGGCCTCTGCCACTTTGCCAAGAGGTCTGGACCTTTATGGCACAGGAGGTAGTGCACTTACCTGAAATCGCAGGGTAGGTGGCTCATGCCCTGTTACAGATGGGCTATTCCCCCATCAATCACAGCACACATTTTTTTGGTGTGGGGGGAACATTGCATGGTTCTCCTGACTTCCCCTGTAATCTTGACCATGGATGACCTTATCTTGAACCGTTTTCTGTTAACAATAGGACTAATCCACTGCGTCCTGTGCAAGTAACCCAGACACTCCCAAACTTCCCTACGCTTTCACAACACCAAAAATCCACAAACTATTAAAGTGAGCAATCCACATCGTCAGACAGTGTACGGGCGGGACTACCTCATTGACCGGAACATACTGGCAGCATGGGCGTTATTATCCGCTTCGTTAGCATCCGTAATATTAATTAAAGATGTACTCCTCCAGATGTATCGTTCCTGGTTCACTGCTCCTCTCAACCCCACTCAGTGTGTGTGTGTGTGTACCAGTCAAAAGTTTGGACACACCTACTCATTCAAGGGTTTTTCTTTATTTTTACTATTTTCTACATTGTAGAATACTGAAAACATCAAAAGTATGAAATAACAGATATGGAATCATGTAGTAACCAAAAAAGTGTTAAACAAATCTAAATATATTTCTTCAAAGTAGCCACCCTTTGCCTTGATGACAGCTTTGCACACGCTTGGCATTCTCTCAACCAGCTTGACCTGGAATGCTTTTCCAAAGGTCTTGAAGGAGTTCCCACATATGCTGAGCTTTTCCTTCACTCTGCGGTCCAACTCATCCCAAACCATCTCAATTGGGTTGAGGTCGGGTGATTGTGGAGGCCAGGTCATCTGATGCAGCACTCCATCACTCTCCTTCTTAGTCAAATAGCCCTTACACAGCCTGGAGGTGTGTTGGGTCATTGTCCTGTTGAAAAACTAATTATAGTCCCACTAAGCGCAAACCAGATGGGATGGCGTATCGCTGCATAATGCTGTGGTAGTCGTGCTGGTTAAGTGTACCTTGAATTCTAAATAAATCACAGACAGTGTCACCAGCAAAGCACCCACACACCCACACACCATAACACCTCCTCCTCCATACTTCACAGTGGGAAGTTCTTGAAATTTTCCATATCGACTGACCTTCATGTCTTAAAGTAATTTCTCTTTGCTTATTTGAGCTGTTTTTGCCATAATATGGACTTGGTCTTTCACCAAATAGGGCTATCTTCTGTATACACCCCCTACCTTATCACATCACAACTGATTGGCTCAAACGCATTAAGAAGGAAAGAAATTCCACAAATTAACTTTTAAGAAGGCACACCTGTTAATTGAAATGCATTCCAGGTGACTACCTCATGAAGCTTGTTGAGAGAATGCCACGAGTGTGCAAAGCTGTCATCAAGGCAAAGGTGGCTACTTTGAAGAAACTCAAATATATAATTGATTTTGATTTGTTTAACACTTTTTTGGTTACTACATGATTCCATATGTGTTATTTCATAGTTTTGATGTCTTCACTACTATTGTACAATGTAGAAAATAGTCAAAATAAAGAAAAACCCTTGGAATGAGTAGGTGTGTCCAAACTTTTGACTGGTAGTGTATGTGTGTTCAGTGATGAGAGAGCTGAGTTTTAATACGATGTGTTGAATAAGCACAAATACTGGATGAATTCATGTCCAGTACATTTGAGATGTAGGATCTATGACAAATGTATGCAAAGGCATTTTAGTTCATCATAAATGTATGTATTTTCGACCCTGGAACATTACTACGCATGCATGCATTGCTCCAGTTTCTAACTCTATCTAAGTTGCGTTTTCATTTCAGGATTCTTCCACTTTCGTGTTTGATTTGATTGATCCTGCAAAGGACATTTGGAACTCCATTATTGATTGGCAGATATTATGCTAATAATTAGTCTATGCAATTTATGAGTTTGTAATGAACAAGCTGCTCACTAATTACCTGGAATAAGAACATGGAGCTTCTGAAACTTCTTCAAACCTAATCAGACATTTTTCCACATCGGTAGACATGTCCATGAGGGATTCAGTTCATTAGACTGAACGTTTGAGTTGAAAAAGACATGATGCATATACCCTATCTTATCGCTCTACCTTCTTTCTCGGTGGTAGAAGTACACAATACAGACAGGATATTTATTGATTATTAAAGTCCTATTTACTGTGTCTCACTCAACAATATAGACTATAACGAAGGTTTCCCTTTTGTTGATATTTTCATTTATATAAATTCATACTTTCTCATCTTCTGGTTGCTAGAGATATGACCCAGTCGTTCATTCATTATGTTCCGTTGCCATGCTCGCTGGCAGCGTTCCTATCCCTTGCTTGCTAGCTAACCAGCTAGCTACGGCTAACACAGTCACGACCTCTGCAGCCAGAATAACAGCAAAGTAGCTGTTTTCTATTGACGTTCATTTGGAAACACCCATAACAATGAGGTAATGATGCCCGATTTTGCCTGGCATAGCTAGAAAAAGTTTGCCTTCTCGTCAGGACACTCGTCAACACTGACTGTTAATTACCAGGAGATTGCATTGTATATAAAACACTAGGCTAGAAGCTAGCTAAATAGTTTTGGCTAGCAAACCTCCCAGTTAGGGTGAGTGATGAGCTCTACAGCAGAGTCTCACAACTTAATCGCTGGTTGAAAACTGTTTTCTGCCCCTCCCAAAATATAGAATTTGTAGATAATTGGCCCTCTTTCATGTCTCCGGACCTACTCATTGCCACAGTCATACCCTGGATCTAGTTTTGTCCCGTGGAATAAATATTGTGGATCTAAATGTTTTTCCTCATAACCCTGGACTATCAGATAACCATCTTATTACGTTTGCAATCGCAACAAATAATCTGCTCAAACCCCAACCAAGGACCATCAAAAGCCGTGCTATAAATTCTCTGACAACCCAAAGATTCCTAGAGGCCCTTCCAGACTCCCTCCACTTACTCAAGGATGTCGGAGGACAAAAATCAGTTAACGACCTAACTGAGGATCTAAATTTACCCTTGTGTAATACCCAAGAAACTAGCTAACTGGTATGCAGAAAAAACCCGAGCCCTGAAGCAAGCCTCCAGAAGATTGGAATGAAAATGGCACTCCACCAAACTGGAAGTCTTCCTACTAGCTTGGAAAGAAAGTACAGAGCAATATCCAAGATCCCTCACTGCTGCTCGATCATCCTATTTTTCCAACCTATTTGAGGAGAATAAGAACAATCCAAAATGTATATTTGATACTGTCGCAAAGCTAACTAAAAAGCAGCATTCCCCAAGAGAGGATTCCTTTCACTTCAGCAGTAATGAATTCATGAACATCTTCTACGAAAAAAGAAAGAAAATTACGGACTCCTCTTTGAATCTGCGTATTTCTCCAAAGCTCAGCTGTTCTGAGTCTGCACAAAACTGCCAGGACCTAGGATCAATGGAGACACTCAAGTTTTTTAATCCTATATCTCTTGACACATTCATGAAAATAGTCATGGCCTCTAAACCTTCAAGCTGCATACTGGACCCTATTCCAACTAAACTACTGAAAGAGCTACTTCCTGTGCTTGGTCCTCCTATGTTGAACATAATAAATGGCTCCCTATCCACTGGATGTGTACCAAACTCACTAAAAGTGGCAGTATTAAATCTTCTCTTGAAAATGCCAAACCTTGACCCAGAAAATGTAAAAAACTATCGGCCTATATCGAATCTCCCATTCCTCTCAAAATGTTTAGAAAAAGCTGTTGTGCAGCAACTCACTGCCTTCCTGAAGACAAAAGATTTATACGAAACGCTTCAGTCTGGTTTTAGACCCCATCATAGCACTGAGACCCCACTCGTGAAGTAAATTACCTTTTAATGGCGTCAGACCAAGGCTCTGCTTTTGACACCATCGATCACCACATTCTTTTGGAGAGATTGTAAACCTTAATTGGTCTACACGGACAAGTTCTTGCCTGTTTTAGATCTTATCTGTCAGAAAGATATCAATTTGTCTCTGTGGATGGTTTGTCCTCTGACAAATCAATTGTACGTTTTCGGTGTTCCTCAAGGTTCCGTTTTAGGACCACTATTGTTTTCACTATATATTTTACCTCTTGGTGATGTCATTTGGAAACACAATGTTAACTTTCATTGCTATGTGGACGACACACAGTTCTACATTTCGATGAAACATGGTGAAACCCCAAAATTGCCTACCCTGGAAGCATGTGTTTCAGACATAACGAAGTGGATGGCGGCAAATCTTTTACTTTTAAACTCGGACAAAACAGAGATGCTAGTTCTAGGTCCCAAGAAACAAAGATATCTTCTGTTGGATCTGACAATTAATCTTGATGGTTGTACAGTTGTCTAAAAAAAACTGTGAAGGACCTCAGCGTTACTCTGGACCCTGATCTCTCTTTTGACGAACATATCAAGAATATTTCAAGGACAGTTTTTTTCCATATTCGTAACATTGCAATAATCAGAAACTTTTTGTCAAAAAATTATGCAGAAAAGCTAATCCATGCTTTTGTCACTTCTAGATTAGACTACTGCAATGCTCTACTCTACCCGGATAAAGCACTAAATAAACTTCAGTTAGTGCTAAACATGGCTGCTACACAGTAAAAAATGGGGTGTTAATATTTCAGAGTAAAGTTATTTTAACCCAGATAGAGTATTTTCAACATTTTTGAGAGTAAAGTTGCTCTATCAGTGGAGTTAAAAGTGAGTGTAAAAATCTGCAGATACGCAGTGACAATTTCAACTCTACAGCAGTGATGAATACCCGCCACTCTGCTTTGCTGAAGTTTGGCACGTACGTTGGTGGAGGAAGATTGCGAAGGAGTAGCTAGGCCACAGATATTGCTAGGTAAGTTACATCCCCGTTTTTTCAACACCAAACCGGTATTTTTTAACTTTACATAATTTTAGAGTTGTGCTGATGTCAAGGTCATATTTTAAGTTACGAGTTCCATGCGGCGGTCCCCCTTGCAGTGACCTCGTCATCAGCCAGCTAAATTAGCTTGTAAGTTCAGATGGTTGACAGTAATAACTGTTATATGATATACCCATGGAATATGTTTGATATTTTTGTGAATGGCTTGCTGTTTCATATGGCTAAAAATAGGTAACGTTAACTTAGCTAATCAGTTCGTTTGAAGGACACCACCGCTTTGGCATGAGCGCAGATTGTGCTTGTCATGCGGTTAGCTAGCTTGCAATCAGTATCGGTAACTGTCTTTCTTTGTGTTGCAATATTTTCACGAATGAAGTTTGTCAGAATGGTAAATACGTAAAATAACGTTCGCTAACAACAAAACATTTATACAGATAGTATTGTTAGCTAACGTTATTGTATAGCTTCCCAGGCTTCCTTACACTAACGTTAACTGTTTTTTTATAAAGCTATATAACGGTAATGTTAGCATGCTTCTGATAGTTAGCCAGCTAATGTTGGTGTTATAAAACGATAACTTAGATCACTGATTTGCATGACGGGTTTGTTTAACATTGCTTAACCATTTTAATGGTTAGCTACTGTTCGAACTAAAATGGCTAATGAGCTAGCTAACTTTGACACATAGCTAGTTATTTGGTAGCTAATGGGACAATGTGCCTCTAAACTTGAACTAGCCTACACCCATTTGCTGCAGAAAATGGCAGCTTAACGTTATATTCAACCAGCACAACTTTGTCTACTTCAGCCTTTGTAATTGCAGTGTAACGTCCTAAGTAATGCATAGTGCATTGCGTAGCTAGTACTACTGAGATAAATGGATAGTTAGCTAACGCTTAGTTGAACCAGCACTAAATGATGATTTTGAATATATATTTTCTTTGTTAACAGAGGCAAAATGCTGTTGCGTGTTCAGCTCGGGGAAGAGCAGAAATACGTCAAGCTGTCTGAGCTGACATTCAATGCTTTCTTGAAAGAAGGTAGGTATAATAGGTTAAAGCAATACATATCACCCTAATGACAAAATAATACAGCATTAAGCTATTATCTTATGATATCTATTTAGGTCTATAGTCATTTCTGCTGTGCTTTATATTTTCAGTAACATAAAATCAGGTGCAGATCCTTGTCTTTCATCATTTTGTGAACACATGAGGCAACCTTAAGTATGAACTTGGATTCTTGTGAGAAGGGAATGCATGTTTTTCTTTTTTTTTCTTCTTTTTTTTAACAGTGTGTCTAAAATTCAACATACCAGAAAGCAGAAAGCCAGACATTAAGGTGTATGACCAGTCTGACACAGAAGTTGACTCAGATGTTTTTGAAGAATTAGTAAAGGAGTCACCTGGAACTTTCAGAATCATGCTGGGCAATGGACTTGGTATTCATTCATTCAATTCGTTTTTTTAGTTTAAAGGCCAGAATGAGAACCTTTATTGTCTTAAAAATAACAGTTTATTGTAATATGTTTCTATGTTTTGCACAAATTTCATAATGAACAGATACCTCTCATTCATCATCATGCTCGGGTACATCTGATGACACCATCATTCTGAATTTCACTGTGTGTGACGATGTTGAAGAAGTAGCGGCTGGCGAAGGAAGCCAGCCTAAAAGGCCATGCCACATAAACTATGAGGCAAAAGCAGTAAGTGGTGAACATTGCTGTTAAGTCCAATCTGAATGTTGTTTCATCATGTGACAGCATTACATATTGTTTTACAATTACGGAAAGCACATTTCTTTCCACCTATAGCTGATTGAAAAAATCCTAACATCAAAGCCTGGTGGTGAACGCATTATGCAAGAGTATGGAAAAACCAAATCTCTGACAGATGCCACCAGAAGACAGATGCTCAACATACTTGCTGCTGAGATGACAGAAACACATGGGTAAGCATTAAGCATATAGATGGGCTGTAAAGAAACATTGTTATTATTTTCCGGTTATTAATTATGTAAAATGTGTTGTGCAATATCAATTCAGTGTGATGTTAACTTTGAATTCATATGCTAGGACATCCCCCCCCAAAAGTGTCAGAGTGATGTATGCACAGGGGATAGTAGCTTTGTTTCCCTATCTAGAAGACCCATACTCACAACATGGATATGTAAGTAAATGGGTTATTGCAACATTATGCACATATTCACTCTATGAAATGGGAATAGTACTCCTTTATAATTTATTTATAATAATATAGGATCATTACTACGATCCGGAGAGTGGTTCGGATACCTTGCATGGCGATTGAAGACCATACAAAGAAAAACAGCAGAGGAAAGAGGTGCCTCAGTCAGCAAATCTCCTAAAGGTATGTTTTCTGATCAGTGACATGTAATTATAATGGTGACCTGTGAATTGTACAGAAAGGATTTCTTAACACTGTATTTTGTCTTAAGTTGGTGGGCCAGGCCGTGATCGTCAGCCCTTCACCTATGACAGAGAGCCATCTGATGAGGATGTGGAAGCAGCTATTGCTGTTTTGAGACACTCTGCTGATGAAAACACTGTCCGTGAGAAGATGAAAATGACCTTCATATATCGGCAAGCAATGGTCAACGATGAAGCCAAATCATCAGATGTCTTCTCGGTCTTCCCAAGATTTCTGGACACACCAGGACTGGTATGACAACTTAATTCACTGCATCACCAAAAATATCCAATGAAGAATAAGGTAACACTCATTATTTCTGTCTTTGTGTGTTACATTGCAGATAGAACAAGATTTCAGACTTCTGTTTGGTGAGGCCACAGCCAACAAATTCTTGGAGAAGTGGCCAACCACTTTCAAAGCAAAAGTAATAAAGGAAAGCCATGGACTTGTATCCACCACAGAACTCTTGGATTTGATGCGCAATGCTGAGTCAGCTGCTGAAGTTGAGAATGGTATGAATGAACTGTTTTACTTTTTATGTGGATAATGTAGGTGTGCATTATATGTCCATAATGGTGCAAGTTGTGAATAAGAATGTTATGCTACGGCACAATGTTAACCAGGTTTTTATTTACTTATTTGTAGGCTGGGACAGTGACATGTCTGCCATCTTGCTGCTGCTACATTTGCTACCACCATCTGCACAAGGTAGAAAGAGGCCGGGAAAGATGTCTGCATATCAAGCTGTAGATCAGCTCATCAGATTTCAAAAGGTATGCTTAACAGTTGTTAAAAATATATATTCCATCATCTCAATCTTGTGCATAGTTTGAGGTGATCTTATCTATTGTCAGAGGTTAGTCACCAAAACAATTCTGTTGAATGTGTTTTTTTTGTAGGTTGGAACCAGTGTGCAGCAGCATCTTGACAACATCACCCAAAGCAGTCAGCCCTACCTTCTCGCCCAGGGATCCACACAGAGCAGCATTCACTCCTACTTCATTGTGGTTGACAAGCATGCTCTTCCATGCAAGGCAACAGGTTCAGTAGGAGCTTTTGACGAAGTCTTTAAAGCCCATTACGTATTTGGTACGTCATACAGTTCTTCCTTGAGCAGCTTTTTTCACTTTTGTGCAAACAACCATCTATAACATCGACATGGGGGAAACAAAGGAGACTCCTAGAGTTGCTGAGTTGCGAGCAAGAATGGTGCGTTAGTTGAGATAAAACTATGAAGTGTTTTCTTTGCAAAAGTGACCATGGAAGTCCAAACAACCTTGTTAAGCACCTTAAGATAATTCATGGGCTATGTACAGGCAGGACTCTTTTTCTGAAATGTGGTCAAGAAGGATGCTCACGTTCTTTTGGTAGCTTTTCTGGTTTTAGAAAACATCTTAACAAGTGCCACGGAGAAAGTTTAGTAGATTCTATAGAAGATGATCTTTCAGACCCTCAAAGTACCGTCAACACCAGTAATATTTCTCATGTTGAAGTGTCGACTGAATGTTTAGAGGCTGAGTCAGAGTTATCTTCGCCATACATTGTAAATAGTTGTGCAGCTGTTATTTCTGATCTAAAGGCAGCAGGTGTTGGTCAAAGTACAGTAAATACTGTAGTGATTTCCATGGAAGAGATTGTTCAAGATATTCATCAGCATGCTAAAGAAACAGTGATAAAGCATGTATTTAGTAATGAAAGAGAAACAGAAATGTGCAAGAAAGTTGAGGCGTGTTTTGAGGGGTTAGAGAATCCTTTCACAGTTCTAAATTCGGAATACAAGCGATCAAAATTTATGACTGCCAAGTGGGAAATAGTAGAACCAGTTGAATGTGTGATTGGTTCAAGATTTGACACAAGACTAAATAAAAAGACTGGAACATATGATCAGGTAGTAGTTCAAGATAAATTCATGTATATTCCAATTTTATCTACACTGCAGTCAATATTTAAAAGTCAGTATTTTGCAGAAATGTTGCAAAGCTCAGCTACCAGCAACTCTAGACTGAGAGATATTTGTGATGGATCTTTTTTTAAAAGTCACCCCCTGTTCTCAACTGAGAAGCAGACAATACAGGTCCAGATGTTCTATGATGATTTTGAGGTCGCCAACCCATTGGGTTCCAAGCGAGGTATTCATAAATTGGGTGGAGTATATTTTACTTTAAGAAACTTCTCTCCAAAATGGAATTCTTTTTGGCTAACATACACCTGTGCGCCTTATTTCATACTCAAGATGTTAAACGATATGGTTTTAGTGAAATTTTTGCTCCCATTGTTCGAGACATTAAAGTGTTAGAGAGCGATGGTATTGAGATTCCATTATACATGTGGTTATGTACGTGGCACTGTAGTACAGGTAACAGGTGATAATTTGGGTTTGCATAGTTTGTTTGGTCTGGTGGAGTCTTTCAGTGCAAGGTACTGTTGCAGGTTCTGTTTAGCAGAAAAGGAGGACTTTCAAACAGAATTCTCTGAAGATTCTTCCAAAATAGTTTTACGCACCAAAGATATGCATACTGCTCACTGTCAAGAAATGGCTTGTAATCCATCCCTTCCGTATGTTTTGGTGTGAAAAGGTCATGCATATTAAATTCATTGAGGTATTTTCACACAACTGAGAACTTCTCAGTTGATGTGATGCATGATGTGTTAGAAGGGGTTGGCCAGTACGAATTGAAGTTATTATTTCTGTATTTGAATGAAAAACATGTTACATCAGGAGAAATACATTCAAGAATACAAAGTTTTGATTATGGTTTCACAGAGAGAAATAACAGGCCTGTGACTGTTAATTTAAGTGAAGGATCTAATGATCTGGGACTGAATGCAATTCAGTCCTGGTGCTTACTTAGGAATGTTCCTCTTATCTTTGGAGATTTGGTAACTTCTACTGACCAACACTGGGGCCTGCTTCTTTTATTATTGCAAATAATTAACATTATATTCTCGCCCATGTTATCTCAAGGTCTATGTGTATATTTAAAACATTTGATTGTTGATCACCATACACTGTTTAAGAAGTTGTATCCTCAGAAAAAACTTTTACCAAAGCACCATTTTCTTATCCACTATCCCCGCTGCATCCAGAAAATAGGGCCTGTACTTCATAGTTGGTGTATGAGGTATGAAGGCAAACATAATTTTTTTCAAAAAACAGCTTAAATCGTTTAGAAATATTACCAAAACGCTGGCAAAAAAGCATCAGAATCATATGGCATATAGTTGGCGAAGATCAACAACTTTTAGTCGGTTAGATATTGGTCCAGGAAAAATGGTGGCTTTAAATATGGTAAAAGGAGGTTCTGAAATTGCTTTGGCAATGCAAGTGCCCAGTAGCATTCAGGTTATGAAGGTTAATTGGGCTAAACATAATGGGTATGTTTATCGCCCACACTTGGTTATCTGTGGCGAAGTTGACTCTGAAGTGCCCTTGTTTTATCAGATTGAGTCAGTTCTGATAATGTGTGAAAAACTGTTACTACTCACAGTGCCTTTAGTTACAGTAACTTTTCAAGAACATTTCCATGCATATGAGGTGATCAGATCAAAGCATGATTTAGTTTTTTTCATGTCGACAACCTGCACTACCCTAGACCTTTTGACATACAAAGGTCATATGGAGGAAATGACACAGCTCTCCTTGTTGTGCCATATTGCTTTCTCTGGTGAACATTTTTATGATGTTATACTTCTGTCATAGACAAGGCAATGGGTGTACAATGTAAATTCACGGACATTGAAATTATACTTTTTTTTTCAATAAATGTGGGTGCTCTCATCTTGTATTATTGTGCTTTGTTTTATTTGATAGTATTGATATTTCTATAATTCAGTAACACTACATCATATGATTTAAAAAAAAAAAAAACACTGTAGAGAAATGAAAAGTAAATATCATTACACTTTAAAGTGTCATTTTTTAAAGTAAAATTGTAGTTGACTTAACTCTATACAGTGTAATCATATTACTCTCAACAGTGTGATTAAACTACAGTGTTAAATATTTTGACACATTTCATTGTTATTTTTTACACAATATGGAGTAGAATTAACTCTAAAAGTTTTACACTGACCAAAGAGTACATTTTACACTGATTTTGAGTGGGACCAAATGTTATCTGAAACAGAGTTAAATTCAACTCGATAGGAGTTAAATTAACACTTCTGTTTTTACTGTGTAGAATCTTGACTACAACCCAAAATGTTGATCATATTACTCCAACGCTAGCCTCTCTACACTGGCTTCCTGTTAAGGCTAGGGCTGATTTCAAGGTTTTACTGCTAACCTACAAAGCATTACATGGGCTTGCTCCTACCTATCTCTCCGATTTGGTCCTGCCGTTCATACCTACACGTACGCTACGGTCACAAGACGTAGGCCTCCTTATTGTCCCTAGAATTTCTAAGCAAACAGCTGGAGGCAGGGCTTTCTCCTATAGAGCTCAATTTTTATGGAATGGGCTTCCTATCCATGTGAGAGATGCAGACTCGTTCTTGACCTTTAAGTCTTTATTGAAGACTCATCTCTTCAGTAGGTCCTATGATTGAGTGTAGTTTGGCCCAGGGGTGCGAAGGTGAACGGAAAGGCACTGGAGCGACAAACCGCCCTTGCTGTCTCTGCCTGGCCGGTTCCTGTCTCTCCATTGGGATTCTCTGCCTCTGACACTATTACCGGGGCTGAGTCACTGGCTTACTGGTGCGTTCCATGCCGTCCCTAAGAGGGGTGCATCACTTGAGTGGGTTGAGTCACTGACGTGATCTTCCTGTCCGGTTTGTCACTCCCTTGGGCTCGTGCAATGGAGGAGATCTTCGTGGGCTATACTCAGCCTTGTCTCAGGGTAGTAGGTTGGTGGTCTGTGGTCTGGTCTCCCTCTGGTGGTGTAGGGGGCTGTGCTTTGGCAAAGTGGATGGGGTTATATCCTGCCTGGTTGGCCCTGTCTGGGGGCATCGTCGGACAGGGCCACAGTGTCTCCCGAATGTAAGTATGCTCCCTCTAATTCTCTCTCTCTCCCTCTCTCCCTCCCATCCCGGAGGACCTGAGCCCTACGACCATGCCTCAGGACTACCTGGCCTGGTGACTCCTTGCTGTCCCCAGTCCACCTGGTCGTGCTGCTGCTCCAGTTTCCACTCTTCTGCCTGCGGCTATGGAACCCTGACCTGTTCACTGGACGTGCTACCTTGTCCCAGACCTGTTGTTTTCAACTCTCTCTCTCTACCGCACCTTCTATTTCAACCTCTAAATGCCCGGCTATGAAAAGCCAAGTGACGTTTACTCCTGATGTACTGACCTGTTGCAACCTCTACAACCACTGTGATTGTTATTTGACCCTGCTGGTCATCTATGAACATTTGAACATCTTGGAGAGAAATCTGGCCTTAATGGCCATGTACTGTTATAATCTCAGGCACAGCCAGAAGGGGACTGGGCACCCCTCAGAGCCTGGGTCCTCTCTAGGTTTCTTCCTAGGTTTCTGCCTTTCTAGGGAGTTTTTCCTAGCCACCGTGCTTCTACATCTGCATTGCTTGCTGTTTGGGGTTTTAGGCTGGCTTTCTATATAGCACTTTGTGACATCTTCTGCTGATGTAAAAAGGGCTTAAAAATTAAAATGTGATTGATTGAATTTGAATATCACAATTGAATTCAAAAATAGAAGTTGCTGAAACCAGCTGGTCAAACTAGAAACATGTGGGAGGATTTGACAGCATAGCGCCACTTGTGTCATGACTGCAACAGTAGGGACCAGAGAAATCCATGAGATGCTTAAGATAAATAGATCTCTGTAAAAACAAACCAATGCTAGCTAGCTAGCTACATTTATCCTCGTTGCACCTGAGTTTACAATATATCAAATTTCAGTTTGTGTAGTTGTTGGTTTAGCTTTCTGTAACTTTGTAGCAAGTACGGTCAGCATGTGTAGGCACTTATTGCGTCATGATTGCAAGGTGCACCGATATTGTTTCCAACTGTCCCGATATCTTTTCCAACTGTCCCGTTACCTGGTTTTAATGTCCATTCTAGAATACCCTTCTAACCAATCATAAACGAGTATTCAACAATGCTGTGGTATAAGTATTTTGATATTCCTGCTACCAGTCACTTTTCAGCCCTGTTTATCCGCCTATAACGCCTACACTGACACTCACACTAACACCCACACACTTACACTTACATACACACTCACCACCACACACCCACCCACCACTTATGCTGCTGCCATATTGTTTACGACTGTTATTATTATTTATCCTGCTACCAGTCACTTTCTCCTAATCCCTGGCTACATGTACTGTACATATCTACCTCAAATACTCCAGTATCCCTGCACACTGTACATGTACCCTGTATTTAGCTTCCTCTTTTATTTCTTATTTCCCGTGTTTTTTACATTTTCTTATTAGTTATACTTTTATGATGTTGAATACTGCATTGTTGGGTAGAGCTTGCAAGTTAAGCATTTCACAAACTTGAAACATGTTGGTGTAAGTGTGTGCCTGTCTGCTATCTACTGTATATATGTATGTTTCTTCCTTCCCCTCCTGTCTCCTTCCTCTGTCTCTAGTCTATAAAGTCTTGGTCACACCTCACAAAGCCTGATGCTCTCCATTCATTAAGTAACCTAACGTCCTTGTGCTCAGTGTCACTCTCAGGGGGAAGTGACAGAACCATGTAAAGGCCTGTCGCCTGGGACCATGTAGGACGGATGGAGAGAGAGAGAGTAGGAGCATGCCGTATCCTCCTTAGACCTCCAGCATCCCACGATACCTCATTCTAAACGACCCTCCAGGGCCCATCATTAGTGATGAGAGGAAGTGAATGAATGACTCCATCTGTGCCTGCACTTGACCCTGCCACTGCCAGAGTCTCTGTGTGTGTGTGCACGTGAATACCTGCATGTGTATGTGTGTGAATGTGCATGTGCCTGTATATGTGTGTTTGTATGTGTGTGCATACCTGCACATGCGTACCTGAGTGTGTATATCTGTGAATGTGCACATGCCTCTGTGTGTATGTGTGTGTGTCCCACAGCCTCCCTGATGTTGCCACAGCACGACGCTCCATAATAACATGGGTTTATAGTCACTCCAGCGATGTGTGTCATTATCGCAGAGAACTGCTCAATCTATCCAACTGGCTCTAATATACCAGTCCCTCCCGCACGGCTGCTCACTATCACCGTACACAGAGAGAGAGAGGGAGGAGGGGGAGAGAGGGAGGGAGGGAGGGAGGGAGGGAGGGAGGGAGGGAGGGAGGGAGGGAGGGAGGGCGGGAGGGAGGGAGGGAGGGAGGGAGGGAGGGAGGGAAAGAGTGACAAAGAGAGAGAGAATATGACAGTTCATGAGACGGTTGGAGAATGAGTAAAGAGATAGAAAGAGAGGAAAATAGAGGAAGTGCGAGAAACAGAAACAGAAACAGAGAAAGTGATGGTCCGTGTGATGGTTGGTGGATCTGATAGTGCTAGACAAAGTAAATGAGAGAGAGAGGTATTTGTCACCTGAGGGTTGGCATGACTAGTAATTCTAGAGAAAGAAAGAGATGGAAAGAGTGTGAGATGCAGAGAGAGAGAGACAGAGGGATACATTTACGGATGGTAATATTACTTCCCTCTATAGGCGGTATTTGTGGCCTGCTTTTATTGAAAGAGAATCACGCTTGCCTTTTATTGCCTATCACATTAAGCCTGCATAGCATTCCATATTCCGTGGTCTGTATTCCGGCATGTGATGTTCCGTCAGGGAAGTGGATACTGGAGCCCTGGCTGGTCATTAATATGATTGACTGTTGCCAGGGGGATGAATGACGGTGTGAAATCCACCACCTACCCTCCGGTCCTACCTCTTCTCTCTTCCCTCTCTTCCCCATATTCTTACCACTCATTTACCTTCTTCCCCCCTCTTCCCTCTCTCTCCCCCTCCTCCCTTTATCTTACCTCTCATTCACCCTCTTACCCCTTATGCCTTCTTTCCCCCTTTACCCCCATTTTTGCTTTTGTTGGCTCTCATGTTTGTGGAGGGGATTAAAATAATAAGAAAGCAACAACAACAACCACATAATCATCTTTTTCTCGGCAGATAAACCAGCCCAGTTTCTACCCCTCACCCCCTTCTCTCTAATCTACCTCTCTCTGTCTCATCCCATCCTCTCCCTCTCCCCTCTCTCTCTTACTCCATCCCTCTCGTTTCCCCCTTTCTCTGTAGAAGTGTGAGGCCCACAGGCTCTAATAGAAAGTAATGAATGTAAAAGGTCCCTGTGGCCTCATCACAGGTGTGTATGATCATCACTTACTGTGTGTGTGCGTGTGCGCGTGTGCGTATGTGTGTGTGATGATCCGTGGTCAGTCTTACCGTGTGTTTGACCACGACTTGGCCAGAGGTGTAACACTTGTCAAGACTACCCTCAGGAGGACAAATCATTGATTTTAAAATGTCCTTCAGCTAATAGGGTTTTAACAGCTTTTTTAATAGCTTCCTCTCACCTTCTTTTTCTATCTCCCCTGTCTTTCTCTCCATCTCTCCCTTCTGTCTCTCACTCTCGCATCCCCTCTCTCCCTCTTTCTCTCTCTCTCTCTCCCTCTCTATCTGCCTGTTCAGGGATATATTTGATTTGAGACTGTACTTTAGAGAGTGATAAGAAAATAGAGATATAGATACAGACAGCCCTGTTTATCATTGATGATTATGCTCCTATTTTCTTTTTATTTAAACAGTAGACCACATAATGAAATAGAAAATGTTATAACTCTATGGAGTTGAGCCTGTAGCTGTATTTTATTGTGATCTAGACCAACTGTACAGACTGTATGGACTCAACCTCTTACCCTTACCCTTCCATGGGTTTGAATGAGCACGCTACATACTGTATGTCCTGTGGCATAATGCTATCTAGTTAATGCCATTACCTCCCTAGATGACCCCCCATTCACACGCATGCCTGCAAACAGGCATACACACACACATACACACACACACAAATCAAGTCTTCCCCCTATTCCCTGAAAGCTGAAAGGATGTGGTATTCCCTTTTGTGTGAGTGTTTGTCTCCTATTTGTGTGTGTGTGTGTGTGTTTGTGTGTGTTTGTGTGTGACTCCAGGCAATGCACTGTCTGTGTGTTGTAGCTATAAAGCTTGCTCCACTTCATCCCATCATATGGGTCATTGTTCTATTGGTTCTCCAGTCTCCTTACAGACAGTAATGTTGTCTTTTGGATGAAGAGACATTGATGTATCTTTTTCTCTCCATATATTTCTCCCTTTGTCTGTTGTCTTTCACTCCTTCTTTCTCTGTTTCCTTTTCTCCCTCTTCTCTCTCTCAGCTTGCACTCAGCACATATTTATTGCTACAAATTCAGTTGTAACTGATAATCACCAGGTATTATTTGTTAATCGAGATCAACAAGTTCTACGTTGAAATCAGTAAACCAAAAACCAATACCTGAAAAAATGACCCATATTGTCTTAAAGGTAGACTCAGCAAGATGGCATTGCCACGAGCAGTACCACAGATATTGAGATGAGCACAATGCAAGACTTTGCTTTCAGACAGTCACATAGCCATTGACGTATGAACACACGCACACAAAAACAAACACACACACACATTTTGTGATTTTGTACACCCTTATTCTAAAATCCTGCACACGTTGAGTCGTTATTCTTGTGCTCTTAAGGATTTCACTGTAAGGCATGTCTCTTTATCTGGCTGGAAACATTACATTTTAATTATAGCTGTCAGATCACTAACTGCTTTTCTAATTGGTGGAGAAAAAATGACCTAGAGACTTAAGCTCACTTTGTTCTGTGTGACGTTGACTAGTGTGTGTGTGTGTGTATGTGCGTGCGTGTGTGTGTGTAAGCCACCTCGCAAGGCGACAAGGAACAATTACATTCTTTCAGTCAACCCAGGAGACACTAGGACCCAGCGTGTTACTGGCTCCTCTGTCGGACTGCCTACTCCGTTCCAGCACAGAGAGAGAGAGACAGAGAGAGAGAGAGGAAGAGAGCAGGACCTAAACAGACAGACAGAGAGAGAGAGAGAGAGAGAGAGAGAGAGAGAGAGAGAGAGAGAGAGAGAGAGAGAGAAGCTAGAGGAAGAGAAGTGAGTGTGGTCATCTCAATGGTCTCTGCTGTAACACTGAATCTGAACGGAATGGAGGGATTAAACAGAGCGATTTAAACCTTTTGGAGGAGAAGAAGAGGAAGAAGGAGTGACAAAAGAAGGAGTGTATCAGGATCGTGAGAGCAGCAGGATTGAAAGGTATCTATACGCCTTATCTAATCTGACTTGTTCTTGTCAGGAGTCGTGTGTGTGGCTTGTGTGTGTGTGAGAACAGGTCACACTCCTGTCCCTGTGAGGGGGTATGTGTGGTAGCTAACAGTTCACACACACATACCACGCGACACTGTGTGAAGCGTGTCTATGACTCAATGATCTAAGGTGTATTTTCCTCTTCTGAATCTTCCATTCTGTCTCCCTCCTCTTTTTATCGCTGTCACCCACCACTATTCTCTCTCTCTCTTTCACCCGTTCGCAATCTCTCATTCTCCTCTCTCTCTCCCCCTTTCTCCCTCTCTCTCTCTCTGTCGCTTTCCCTCGCTCACGTTCATGGTAGCTGGGGAGTGTTTGTTGAAAGTGTGTTCAAGGTCAGTGTTTGACTCGCGCTGTAGAACAACTTCCCTCGTAGTAAACTACTGGCTCAACTAAACTATACAGCCTGCCAGTGACAGACCAGACTAGAGACAAACTTACACTGAGAGAGGAGAGATGGAGAGATGGGGGGAGAGAGAGAGAGAGAGAGAGAGAGAGAGAGAGAGAGAGAGAGAGAGAGAGAGAGAGAGAGAGAGAGAGAGAGAGAGAGAGAGAGAGAGAGAGAGAGAGAGAGAGAGAGAGAGAGAGAGAGAGAGAGAGAGAGAGAGTAGGGTGAAAGGAAAAGGAGGAGAGAGTTTGACTCTAACAATCTTTCAACTGAGACCAGGGGAAGAGTGATAAAAGAGAACGAGATAAATGGAACGAGTGACAACAAGGAAGGAGAGCGATACTACAGGTCCCGTGTAGCTCAGTTGGTAGAGCATGGCTCTTGCAACGCCAGGGTTGTGGGTTCGTTTCCCGTGAGCGTCTACTAAAGAGCGTCTGCTAAATGTAAAAAATGTAAAAATGAGATAAAACGCGGCAGCCAGAGCCATGTGAATCCAGCATAGCAGCCAACAAGCCATTGATAACCTCTCTGTCTTTATGAATGCAGCTCACAGTGGTTAACACACAGCTATACACTGAGTATACCAAACATTAGGAACACCTTCCTAATATTGAATTGCACCCCCCATTTGCCCTTACAACAGCCTCAATTCATTGGGGCATAGCCTTCACAAGGTGTCGAAAGCATTCCACAGAGATGCTGGCCCATCTTGACTCCAATGCTTCCCACAGTTGTGTGAAGTTGGCTAGATGTCCTTTGGGTGGTGGACCATTCTTGATACACACAGGAAACTGTTGAGAGTGAAAAACCCAGCAGTGTTGCAGTTCTTGACACAAACCGGTTCGCTTGGCACCTACTACCATACCCCGTTCAAAGACACTTAAATATTTTGTCTTGCCCATTCACCCTCTGAATGGCACATGTACACAATTAATGTCTCAATACTCTCAAGGCTTAAAAATCCTTATTTAACCTGTCTCCTCCCCTTCATCTACACTGATTGAAGTGGATTTAACAAGTGACATCAATAAGAGATCATAGCTTTCACCTGGATTCACCTGGTCAGTCTATGTCATGGAAATAGCAGGTGTTCATTATGTTTTGTATACTCAGTGTAAGCTCGGCTGGTTGTGAACACATTGAGACAAGGCTAACTCTCTGTTTATCTGGGCTTGCTAGTACTGGTACACACCACTCACCATGCTCAACTATACAATAGAGAGATGTACAGTGCCTTCGGAAAGTATTCAGAGCCCTTGGCTTTTTCCACATTTTGTTATGTTACAGCCTTATTCTGAAATTGATTAAATTGTTTTTTTTTCTACACACAATACATCATAATGACAAAGCGAAAACAGTTTTTTGGAAATACCTTATTTACATTAGTACTTAGACCCTTTGTTATGAGATTCGAAATTGAGCTCAGGTGCATCTTGTTTCCATTGATCATCCTTGAGATGTTTCTACAACTTGATTGGAGTCCACCTGTGGTATATTCAATTGATTGGACCTGATTTGGAAAGGCACACACCTGTCTATATAAGGTCCCACAGTTGACAGTGCATGTCAGAGCAAAAACTAAGCCATGAGGTTGAAGGAATTGTCCATAGAGCTCCGAGACAGGATTGTGTCGAGGCACAGATCTGGGGAAGGGTACCAAAACATTTCTGCAGCATTGAAGGTCCCCAAGAACACAGTGGCCTCCATCATTTTTAAATGGAAGAAGTTTGGAACCACCAAAACTCTTCCTAGAGCTGGCCTCCTGGTCAAACTGAGCAATTGGGGGAGAATGGCCTTGGTCAGGGAGGTGACCAAGAACCCGATGGTCACTCTGAAAGAGCTCTAGAGTTCCTCTGTGGAGATGGGAGAACCTTCCAGAAGGACAACCATCTCTGCAGCACTCCACCAATTAGGCCTTTATGGTAGAGTGGCCAGACGGAAGCCACTCATCAGTAAAATGCACATGACAGCCCGCTATGAGTTTGCCAAAAGGCACCTAAAGACTCTCAGACCATGAGAAACAAGATTATCTGGTCTGACGAAACCAAGATTGAACTCTTTGGCCTGAAAGCCAAGCGTCACGTCTGGAGGAAACCTGGCGCCATCCCTATGGTGACGCACGGTGGTGCCAGCATCATGCTGTGGGCATGATTTTCAGCGGCAGGGACTGGGAGACTTGTCAGGATCGAGGCAAAGATGAACAGAGCAAAGTACAGAGAGATCCTTGATGAAAACCTGCTCTAGAGTGGACTGGGGTGAAGGTTCACCTACAAACAGGACAAAGACCCTAAGCACACAGCCAAGACAACGCAGGAGTGGCTTCGGGACAAGTCTCTGAATGTCCTTGAGTGGCCCAGCCAGAGCCCGGACTTGAACCTGATCGAACATGTCTGGAGAGACCTGAAAACAGCTGTGCAGCAACGCTCCCCATCCAACCTGACAGAGCTTGAGAGGAACTGCAGAGAAGAATGGGAGAAACTCCCCAAATACAGGTTTGCCAAGCTTGTAGCGTCATACCCAAGAAGACTTGAGGCTGTAATCGCTGCCAAAGGTGCTTCAACAAAGTACTGAGTAAAGGGTCTGAATAGTTATGTAAAATGTGATATTTCATATAGTATTTGATCTATTCTGATATTTAATGTGGTGTAAATGGAGGCATTCTTGATCTTAGCAGATTCTCTCCCTAGTAACTAGAGACAGGAATAGCCTTGCTCTGTTCACTGCTTCTGTGAGTGTGTGTGTGTGTGTGTGTGTGTGACCAGAGGCTCTGTTTGATTTACATTATTATTGTTTTTGCTTTAGTACCATTTTCACAAGTATATGGTACGTTTTCACAACTTTTAGTACAAAACTCCAAACTGGTCACACTTGTATCGCAGCCAGTCTTTCATTCAAAACCTGTCATTGTGCATCCATTTGGATTGTAAAGATTACAGTAGATTACACAGTTTACATTAGGCAATAAACTTACATTACCCAACAACATTGACAAAATCTATAATTTCCATAATATCTATCCAATGTGTAATCAAAGGTGTGATCAATGAAGACATCCTCTACAATCATTCATGCAAAAAAAAAAACATAGGTGTACTGTCTAATCAAATGTAAGAAATTAAATGAAACAAATTAAATGAATTAAAATAAAACATAACGTTTAGCACGCATTAATTTGCATCAAGCCTGTCTTGAGCATTTGAGCACTTGAGCACTTCATTTTCATCCGTATCACAGTGAATGTCCTCATTGTTCATGCGCCGCGGGAAAAACCTTTCGGCATGGCGAATCCAAGCTTGACATTGGTCTGCATTGATGTCGTCACATGCCTCATCCATGGCCAGAAGGAGGGTGGCACGCTCATGGGGATGGCGAACGTACGCCTTCCACCTCCATGCTGAATACAAATCCTCAATAGGGTTGAGGAAAGTAGTGTATGGTATAGTGTCACGAATCAGGGATGGGCCCAAACCATGACCTGAACCACCTCTGCATGGTGGAACCTGACATTGTCCCACACAATGACATAGGTGACCCCTTCACCTTGACAGGCCTGCTCAATTTCATTGAGAAACACAATGAGGTGTGCAGCGTTGTAGGATCCAAGTAATGGCCTACGTCCTACCACACCATCTTCAGAGATAGCTGTGCACATGGAGATGTTTCCCCCACGTTGTCCAGGCACTTGGACGGTCGACCGTTGGCCAATGAGTTTCCGCTCACGGCGCCGAGTTTTGGCCAGGTTGCAGCCCACTTCATCAACAAAGATATACTTGTGATGGTTCACAGCACCATCAAGCACCCACTAAAAATATATTTTGGTTAGTTATTTTTACACTATAGTTCCAATATGACATTGTGAAGTAACATGTGCATCAAATAGTAACAGTAACACAGTATATAGTGCTGTACCTGAACATACTCTGCCTGTAGTTGTTTCACCCGGTTGTTGTTTCTCTCAAAAGGCTCCAGGTAAATGTGTTTCATAGATACCTGGTGCCTCTTCAAAAGACGGGCGATTGTTGGTAGGCTGATGGATGCCACACTGGCAAAAGTGTCATCATTCTCCTCAATGGTCTGCTTTATTTCAGACAGCCGTATGTCATTCCTGGCCCTCACCATTTCCACCGCTGCCCACTCCTGCTGGTCGGTCAGCAAACAGCCACCACCATGGGGTCTTCTGTCAATTCTGATGGTAGAACAGAGTATACTGTCAATAGATCATCCTGTAAGAATACTGTAAAAAAAAATGGTGAATTTGCATTCATCATGTAATTTACTGTAAATGTAATGGTAAAGCATAGTGCATATCCTGCAGACTTACCGGTTTTCTTGGCGAAATGTTCTCATGATCGAATTGACAGTTTATCTTTTCAGATTGGGGTGAACTAATCTGGCAGCCTCTACCATGGTAAGGCCTCTGTTTACCACATGGTCAACAACGATGGCCCGGACTTCATTAGACACAACAGTTCCCTGCCGTCTGCCTCCTTCTCTGATGCCCACCTCTCTGACGGGCCCCTTGTCCACAAGCTCTTTGATTTCTTCCTCTCCCTTGCTGTCTATGCTGCTCCATGTTAAAATAAATTGTAAGTGTTCACACACACCCTTTTATATGGTGACCAATTGTGGTTACCACTATGTGAAATCAAATAGCAATAACGAGTAGTCATTATGTATGGTTATCATGTATCATACATGTAATTTAGATGTTTATACTTTACAAACACATTTTATTTTGTAGTTCTCAAAATCCATATATAGTAGACAAACCAGTATAAAATCTATAGGTTTACCAAACGGTTAAGTGATTAACCATTAAGCGCAGTTGGATTAAGTGATGGTCAAATGTATTTAAATAAATGAGTATCAAGACCCAGATGCAGACCGTTCGAAATAGCAAAAGTTTATCTACAAAAAACAGGGGGCAGGCAAACGACAGGTCAAGGGCAGGCAGAGGTCAGTAATCCAGAGAGGAGTCCGAAAGGTACAGAAACGGCAGGCAGACTCAGGGTCGGGGTCGGGGCAGGCAGAGGTCGGGGCAGGCAGGGTCAGGGCAGGCAGAGGTCGGTAATCCAGAACAGTGTCACAAGGTACGGAACAGCAGGCAGGGTCAAGACAGGCAGAATGGTCAAAACCGGGGAAAAAACTGGAAACCAGGCTAGCACAAACCGCTGGTAGACTTGACAAGACGAACTGGCAGCAGACAAACAGAGAACACAGGTATAAATACACAGGGGATAATGGGGAAGATAGTGTTGGGTGTGCTGACTGAGAGGAACTCTGTGTGTGTGTGTGTGTGTGTGTGTGCCTGTGCATGTGCACTGCACACGTGTGTGTGTGTGTGTTTGCCAGTCTGCTGTTCTTGCTTTTAAAGGGATCTCAGAAGCTGAGCACTGTTTTCCATCACAGTTCCCATCAAAGTTAGAAAATCCAAATGCTGCCCAGGAAAATGTGAGCGCTGAGTCCCAGGTTCGGAAAACTAGTATCCGACAATCACAATCATTATCCAGGAATGTGTCTGGGACAGTTTGGAATTGTTAGCCATCCAGGAGAAAATGTACAGGTATAAAATGTAAAGGATCCAAAGGGTTGTGCTGTGTTCCAGCAACAAATGGAATTCAAACCACAACTATAAACTCTTACTCTAACTCTAACTGTAGCCAAACCCTAATGCTACAGTATAACAAGACCCAAAAGCTCCTGCACTTGATGGTCTTAGTTCTGATGCTGTTGCCGCTCCTGTCCTTTCTAGCATGTTCATTAAGTGGCTACCTGACTGTGTAGCAAAGCACAGGGCTAACTAAACTCAGCAAAAAAAGAAACGTCCCCTTTTTCAGGACCCTGTCTTTCAAAGATAATTCATAAAAATCCAAATAACTTCACAGATCTTCATTGTAAAGGGTTTAAACACTGTTTCCCATGCTTGTTCAATTAACCATAAACAATTAATGAACGTGCACCTGTGGGACGGTCGTTAAGACACTAACAGCTTACAGACGGTAGGCAATTAAGGTCACAGTTATGAAAACTTAGGACACTAAAGAGGCCTTTTTACTGACTCTGAAAAACAACAAAAGAAAGATGCCCAGGGTCCCTGCTCATCTGTGTGAACGTGCCTTAGGCATGCTGCAAGGAGGCATGAGGACTGCAGATGTGGCCAGGGCAATAAATTGCAATGTCCGTACTGTGAGACGCCTAAGACAGCGCTTAAGGGAGAAAGGACGGACAGCTGATCGTCTTCTCAGTGGCAGACCACGTGTAACAACACCTGCACAGGATCGGTACATCCGAACATCACACCTGCGGGACAGGTACAGGATGGCAACAACAACTGCCCGAGTTACACCAGGAACGCACAATCCCTCCATCAGTGCTCAGACTGTCCGCAATAGGCTGAGAGAGGCTGGATTGAGGGCTTGTAGGCCTGTTGTAAGGCAGGTCCTCACCAGACATCACCGGCAACAACATCGCCTATGGGCGCAAACCCACCGTCGCTGGACCAGACAGGACTGGCAAAAAGTGCTCTTCACTGACAAGTCGCGGTTTTGTCTCACCAGGGGTGATGGTCGGATTCGCGTTTATCGTTGAAGGAATGAGCGTTACACCGAGGCCTGTACTCTGGAGCGGGATCGATTTGGAGGTGGAGGGTCCGTCATGGTCTGGGGCGGTGTGTCACAGCATCATCGGACTGAGATTTTTGTCATTGCAGGCAATCGCAACACTGTGCGTTACAGAGAAGACATCCTCCTCCCTCATGTGGTACCCTTCCTACAGGCTCATCCTGACATGACCCTCCAGCATGACAATGCCACCAGCCATCCTGCTCATTCTGTGCGTGATTTCCTGCAAGACAGGAATGTCAGTGTTTTGCCATGGCCAGCGAAGAGCCCGGATCTCAATCCCATTGAGCACATCTGGGACCTGTTGGATCGGAGGGTGAGGGCTAGGGCCATTCCCCCTAGAAATGTCCGGGAACTTGCAGGTGCCTTGGTGGAAGAGTGGGGTAACATCTCACAGCAAGAACTGGCAAATCTGGTGCAATCCATGAGGAGGAGATGCACTGCAGTACTTAATGCAGCTGGTGGCCACACCAGATACTGACTGTTACTTTTGATTTTGACCCCCCCTTTGTTCAGGGACACATTATTCAATTTCTGTTAGTCACATGTCTGTGGAACTTGTTCAGTTTATGTCTCAGTTGTTGAATCTTGTTATGTTCATACAAATATTTACACATGTTAAGTTTGCTGAAAATAAACGCAGTTGACAGTGAGAGGACGTTTCTTTTTTTGCTGAGTTTAGATAGTGTATGACTGTCTCTCTCTCTCTCCAGGGAGTCCTGGGCTGTATCCTATTTTGTCCAGAGACTAATGGGCCCAAAAGTAGTGCACTTGGGTGTCTTTTGGGGACACAGACCTAGTCAGCATGCTCCATAGAGTGGAACCCCTCTATGTGTCCCGGTGAAGTGTTCTTACAAATGTAAAGGGATTAGGCTTCATATCTCTGCTCTCTCAATACACTGATTTACTAAAAGACTGTTTCTCATTTTCTCTGCTTCTCAACATCCTCTTTTACTTCCCTCCCTCTGTTGCTCTTGTTCCCCTCACTTTCACGTCTATCTCTAATCTCTCTATCTCTTCCTCCTGCCCCTCTCTCTCTCTCTCTCTCTCTCTCTCTCTCTCTCTCTCTCTCTCTCTCTCTCTCTCTCTCTCTCTCTCTCTCTCTCTCTCTCTCTCTCTCTCTCTCTCTCTGTCCATAACCCTTGTGGTGATTGAGCTCTGCTTATATAGGACACACTAACCCCACCCCTGAAATCCCTGGCTCCTGATTGGCTGCTGCCTCCCAAGCAAACAGGAAGTTCAGGCTTTCTACTAAATACCCAGAGACCCGGTTACCATAGAGACCCCCTCCCCAGAGCAAGAAAAATAGAGCGTTTGCATGTCATCACAGCTGCCTCTCTCTCTCTCTCTCTCCAGACTGTTTTCTCATTAGAAGTGAGAGTGAACAGCGCTCTCTTTCTTTCTGCTTTATGAAGGTCATCTCAGGTTCTCTCTTCTCTCCCATCTCTCCTTTCTGTTTCTCTTGTCTTTCCTCCTCTATCCTTCCTTCTACCTTTTCTACACTATTTTCAACCCTCCCCATCTTTCTCCTCTCTCTCTTCTGCTTCCACTTTGTTATGTTGACTACCTATAAAAGTATAAATGGGGACTATGTGTTAGCCCACTGAGCTAAAGCCTAGCCAATGCAAGCCCAGCGTGTTTCACTGAACCACCTCTGTCCGTCACACATTATCTAGTCTAGTGCATGCCTCTGTGTATGAATGTCCTGGGCTATTCTCCCAGAGACAAACGTTGACGCTGGAAATACGTTGACGCTGGAAAAAGCTGACGCCCAAACCGATATTTAATTTCAGAATGTATAAAATTAGGTTAAAGTTAAGGTTAGGGTAAGGGTAAGGGTTAGATCATGGTTTGGGTAAGGTTAGGGTTAAGGTAAGGGTCAGTTTTAGGTTTTGGCTAGTCTGTTTAAGCGTCAGCTGTGTACTTATAGTCTCTCCCGTTGACCTTGTCCCTGTACGGTTGGTTCACTGACCATGTCCTACTCAGGTCCTCTCCTCCAAAGTCACTGTGTGTGTGTGTGTGTGTGTGTGCGTGTCTGTGTCTGTGTCTGTGTGTGTGCGTATGTGTATGCGTGTGTGTGTGTGAATGAATGACATGAATTAATGAATTACATTACATTTTTGTGTCAAATCGCCAGTTGGCAACCCATCCCTTAAGGGATTAATTGACACATAAACAAACATTACAATAATTCACAGTGATAATTCAGTGATAATTATTCCGGTGTTCTGTGCGGTGCGCACTGCATAAAGAATTACAAATAAATCAATACATAATAGTAAATAAAGTTATCCAAGCAGTAATAATAACCCTAAAGCAGTAAAAATCATAGAAATAAATAAATACAGAAAAAAGTGTGTGTGTGCTGTCTATTTCTATGCTGTGATGTCAGGGTGGTGTGTGTGTGTATGTATGTACACTACCGTTCAAAAGTTTGGGTGTCACGAGTTACAAAGCCAGAACCCAGAAGCAGACCAGGACAAGGTAAGTTGAAGCGAAGGTGAGTGTTTATTTACAAATTCAAGAGTGATGCTGAATAATCCAGGGAACAGAGCGGGCGGCGTTGATTAGTTGTTGGGGGTGCAGTGGTTGATCCAATCATGGCTCGGCAGCCGCCGACCACCAGGCAGAGGTTGGATGAAGGTTCCGGACGAGTGATGTTCATGGCTAACGATCCGGCAGGGAATGGATGTTAGGCCAGAGCCTAAGAAGGGTGATGATCAGGACCAGGTGTGCAGATTGCTGATGGGATGCAGGTGCGGAACTCAAGAGAGCTCCCCGGAGCGTTCCAGAACCCTCGGGAAACTGGAGATCACGAGCAGAAAAACTAGTCCACAGACCGGACCCGACTCAGACTGCCGGGATCGTTACAGTACCCCCCCTCCGACGAACGCCACCGGGCGGACTCCCCGGAGCGCCAGGATGGAGGCGGTAGAAGTCACGGATGAGGTCAGCATCTAGGATCTGTCGCCGCGGAATCCAACTCCTCTCTTCAGGACCATACCCCTCCCAGTCCACGAGATACTGGAAACCCCGGCCCCGCCGTCTGGAATCCATGATGCGTCGCACCGTGTAGGCAGGACCACCTCCGATCATCCGAGGAGGAGGAGGAGGAGGCGGGGGAGGCAACAGAGGACTGAGGAAAACAGGCTTGAGGCAGGAGACATGAAAGGTGGGATGGACTCTGAGCGTCCTCGGGAGTTTGAGTCGAACTGCCACCGGATTGATCACCTTCTCCACCACAAACGGACCAATGAACTTCGGTAACAACTTCCTAGACTCAGTCCGTAAAGGAAGATCCCGTGTGGCCAACCAGACCCTATCTCCGATGGTATAGGTGGGAGCGGGGATCCGGCGACGATTCGCCTGGAGCTGATACCGGTCCGAAACTCTAAGGAGTGCCTTTCTGGCCCGATGCCAGGTCCGGTGGCAACGCCGAATATGGGCCTGAACAGAAGGCACTGAGAGCTCCCTCTCCTGAGAAGGGAACAAGGGAGGTTGGTAGCCATACAGGCACTGGAAGGGAGACATCCCAGTGGCAGATGTAGGGAGAGTATTGTGGGCATACTCAACCCAAGGCAACTGAGAGACCCAGGAGGTGGGGTTGGAAGAGGCCAGGCAGCGTAGCGTGGATTCCATCTTCTGGTTGGCTCTCTCCGCCTGACCATTAGATTGGGGGTGAAAACCAGATGTGAGACTGACTGTAGCTCCAATGGCCAAACAGAAGGACTTCCAGACAGCAGAGGTAAACTGAGGGCCACGGTCGGAAACGATATCACTGGGCAAACCGTGGACCCTGAAAACCTCCCTAACCAGGATCTCGGACGTCTCCGAGGCAGAGGGAAGCTTGGCAATTGGCACAAAGTGGGCGAACTTGCTGAATCTGTCCACGATAGTCAGAACGACCGTGTTCCCCTCAGAAGCGGGCAACCCAGTGACAAAGTCCAGGGCCAGATGCGACCATGGTCGCCGGGGAATAGGAAGGGGGTGAAGTAGTCCAGAGCTGGGCCGATTGGTACTCTTATTCTGCGCACACACTGGACAGGCAGCAACATAACCCCCGAGTATCCTCGGCCATGGCAGGCCACCAAAAACGCTCTGCGAAGAAACGCCATCGTCCGAGCCACGCCAGGGTGACAAGCCATCTTGCTGGCGTGGGACCATTTGAGGACCGCAGGACGAACCGACTCAGGCACAAACAACCGACCGGGTGGACCGTTACCGGGACCGGGCTGCGTCCGAAGGGCCGCCATCACCTCCTCCTCAATCTTCCACCTAACAGCTCCCCACGACGCAGTTCCGGGGGAGAATTGTCTCGGTCTTGGACCCACTCTCCTCCGTCTTGAGAACATCCGAGACAAGGCGTCCGCCTTGCCGTTCTTAGATCCAGGTCGGAACGTCAGGGAAAAAATTGAATCGTCCGAAAAACAACGACCACCTGGCCTGACGGGAGTTGAGACGTCTAGCCGATTGCACGTAAGCAAGATTCTTGTGGTCAGTCCAGACAATAAACGGTTGCTCCGCCCTCCAACCAGTGGCGCCACTCCTCCAAGGCAAGTTTCACCGCGAGAAGCTCCCGGTTACCCACATCGTAATTCCTCTCCGCAGGCGAAAGGCGACGAGAGTAGTAGGCGCAGGGATGGAGTTTACTGTCCGTGGAGCATCGCTGCGACAGGATGGCGCCAACTCCCACATCAGACGCGTCCACTTCAACGACGAACTGACGGGCCGTGTCCGGTTGAGAGAGAATCGGTGCGTCGGTGAATCGCCTCTTCAAATCCAGAAACGCTCGATCCGCCTCCGGATTCCACTTGAAGCTCCTGATACTGGAAGTCAAGGCAGTTAACGGAGCGGCCACACGGCTGTAATCCCGGATGAATCTGCGGTAGAAATTCGCAAACCCCAAAAATCTCTGGAGCTGCAATCTCGTACCGGGCTGGTCCCATTCCAGAACCGCTCTAACCTTCTCCTGGTCCATCCTAATCTCTCCCCTGGAGATGATGTACCCGAGAAAGGATGTCGTGTGGGCGTGAAACTCGCACTTCTCGGCCTTCACGAACAGGCGATTCTCCAACAATCGCTGCAGAACCTGCCGGACATGCTGGACGTGGTCGGAAGGTTCCTTCGAGAAGATCAGAATGTCATCCAGGTAAACAAACACAAAGAGACCGATCATATCTCTCAGGACGCGTTCACCATACTCTGGAATACCGCTGGAGCATTGGTCAGTCCAAACGGCATCACCTGATACTCGAGTGACCCATCGGTGTATTGAAACCCGCCAACCACTCGTCTCCCTCTCTGATCCGGACCATGTGATACGCATTGCGTGAGATCTAGCTTGGTGAACACCGTAGCACCCTGTAAGGAGTCGAAGGCAGAACTCATCAAGGGCAGGGGATACTTGTTCTTGACCGTGATGTCATTCAACCCCCGATAATCAATACACGGTCGAAGAGAGCCATCCTTCTTACCCACAAAGAAGAATCCTGCCCCCAGGGGTGATGACGAGGGACGAACGAGACCAGCAGCTAGGGACTCCTTGATGTAGGTCTCCAAAGCCTCACGTTCAGGGCGGGAGATACTGTATAACCTTCCCTTGGGGTAGACAGCTCCAGGGAACAGGTTGATGGCACAATCATATGGTCGGTGGGGAGGGAGTGACAGAGCCTTCTGCTTACTGAACACTTCCCCCAAATCGTGATATGTCTCGGGAACCAGGGACAAATCTGGGGGTTTAGCCTCAATCACCTGACTGGGAACCGAATGGGGACAGGCAGTCTTGAGACAGTTAGCATGACAATCAAGGCTCCAACTCGTTACCTTGCCCGTCACCCAATCGAACGTGGGATTGTGTTCCTTCAGCCAGGGGTATCCAAGGACCAGAGGAACATGGGAAGACGGCAGAATGAAGAATGAAATCATCTCCGAATGATTCCCCGACAACAGCATCTTAACCGGTTCAGTCCTCATCGTGATACGTGCCAGACTACTGCCGTTCAGAGTGGTCGCTTCAATGGCTTCCGGCAATTGCTCCTTGGAAAGCCCCAGCTGTTCCACCAACTCGGCATCAAGAAAGCTTCCATCGGCACCTGAATCGATAAAAGCGTTAATCGCTAAGCTCTGATTCCTGTTCACAAGGGTAGCCGGAAACGGGGTCTGACAGAGGTATTGAGAGGTCGAAACTGGCTCGCTAAAAGTCCTCCCAACTTTAGCGAGCCGCGCAGTTTGGACGACCGCCGGGAACAGGTGGCGAGGTAATGTCCCGAACCACCACAGTAGAGGCAACAGTTAGTCCTACGTCTGAGTTGGCGTTCCTCCTTGGTTAACCCGTGCCGCCCTACTTGCATTGGTTCAGAATCGGGAGACAGGACCTCTCCACTAATCCTGTGTGGTGGACGATGATCGACGTATTCTGGTCCAATCCCCGACCCGACTGGAACCTGAGAAGCTGATCGATTGGACGGACCCCATTGCTTCTCCCTCCTTCGCTCTCGGACTCGATTATCCACCCGAATAGACAAGGCTACCAAGCTGTCCAGGTCACTAGGCTCCGGATAGGAGATCAACTCATCCTTGAGCTGCTCCGACAGACCCTGGTAAAAGGCCGCTTGCAGAGACTCCTCATTCCAACCACTCTCCACAGCCAACGTCTTGAACTCGATCACGAAGTCGGCCACGCTGCGAGTTCCTTGGTGAAGCGAAAACAGGCGCCTAGCTGCGTCCCTCCCTCGGACGGAATGGTCGAAGAGCTTCCTCATCTCGGCCGTGAACCCCTGGTATGAAGCCATGCAGGGGTCTTGTCGTTCCCAAACGGCTGAAGCCCACTCCAGCGCTCGACCACGCAGCAACTCAATCACAAAGGCTATCCTAGCCTTGTCTGTGGCATAAGAGTAGGGCTGTAGATCGAACACTAACCCACACTGCATAAGGAAAGAACGGCATCTTCCCAGCTCCCCTCATATTTATCCGGCGTCGGAACCTTGGGCTCACGGAAGGACACAGCTCCAGACGCGGCAGGCGAGATGGGTGAAACCGGTAGTGGATCCTCCACCGGAAACTTGCGCTGGTTCTGGACCTCCGTCAGACCGGTAGAAAGGTTCCGAACTGCCAACGCGATCTCCTGTAGCTCCGTGCTATGATGGCCCAACATCTTCTCCTGATGGGTAATGGCATGGCGAACAGAGTCCAGGTCCGCTGGGTTCATTACTGGCCGGATCGTTCTGTCACGAGTTACAAAGCCAGAACCCAGAAGCAGACCAGGACAAGGTAAGTTGAAGCGAAGGTGAGTGTTTATTTACAAATTCAAGAGTGATGTTGAATAATCCAGGGAACGGAGCGGGCGGCGTTGATTAGTTGTTGGGGGTGCAGTGGTTGATCCAATCATGGCTCGGCAGCCGCCGACCACCAGGCAGAGGTTGGATGAAGGTTCCGGACGAGTGATGTTCATGGCTAACGATCCGGCAGGGAATGGATGTTAGGCCAGAGCCTAAGAAGGGTGATGATCAGGACCAGGTGTGCAGATTGCTGATGGGATGCAGGTGCGGAACTCAAGAGAGCTCCCCGGAGCGTTCCAGAACCCTCGGGAAACTGGAGATCACGAGCAGAAAAACTAGTCCACAGACCGGACCCGACTCAGACTGCCGGGATCGTTACATTGGGGTCACTTAGAAATGTCCTTGTTTTCCATGAAAACATACATGAAATTAGTTTGAATAGGAAATATAGCAAAATGAATTGGAAATGTAGTCATTGACAAGGTTAGAAATAATGATTTTTAATTGAAATAATAATTGTGGCCTTCAAACTTTGCTTTCGTCAAACAATCCTCCATTTGCAGCAATTACAGCCTTGCAGACCTTTGGCATTCTAGTTGTCAATTTGTTGAGGTAATCTGAAGAGATTTCACCCCATGCTTCCTGAAGCACCTCCCACAAATTGGATTGGCTTGATGGGCACTTCTTACGTACCATACGGTCAAGCTGCTCCCACAACAGCTCAATAGGGTTGAGATCCGGTGACTGTGCTGGCCACTCCATTATAGACAGAATACCAGCTGACTGCTTCTTCCCTAAATAGTTCTTGCATAGTTTGGAGCTGTGCTTTGGATCATTGTCCTGTTGTAGGAGGAAAAATTGGCTCCAATCAAGCGCCGTCCACAGGGTATGGCATGGCGTTGCAAAATGGAGTGATAGCCTTCCTTCTTCAAGATCCCTTTTACCCTGTCCAAATCTCCCACTTTACCACCACCAAAGCACCCCCAGACCATAACATTGCCTCCACCATGCTTGACAGATGGCATCAAGCACTCCTCCAGCATCTTTTCATTTGGTCTGCGTCTCACAAATGTTCTTCTTTGGGATCCGAACACCTCAAACTTCGATTAGTCTGTCCATAACAATTTCCAATCTTCCTCTGTCCAGTGTCGGTGTTCATTTGCCCATCTTAATCTTTTATTTTTATTGGCCAGTCTGAGATATGGCTTTTTCTTTGCAACTCTGCCTAGAAGGTCAGCATCCCAGAGTCGTCTCTTCACTGTTGACGTTGAGACTGGTGTTTTGAGGGTACTATTTAATTAAGCTGCCAGTTGAGGACCTGTGAGGCGTCTGTTTTTAAAACTAGACACTCTTTCTATTCTGGTTAGAGCCAGTTTGCGCTGTTCTATGAAGGAAGTAGTACACAGCGTTGTACGAGATCTTCAGTTTCTTGGCAATTTCTCGCATGGAATAGCCTTCATTTCTCAGAACAAGAATAGCCTGACGAGTTTCAGAAGAAAGTTATTTGTTTCTGGCCATTTTGAGCCTGTAATCGAACCCACAATTGCTGATTCTCCAGATACTCAACTAGTCTAAAGAAGGCCAGTTTTATTGCTTCTTTAATCAGCACAACAGTTTTCAGCTGTGCTAACATAATTGCAAAAGGGTTTTCTTATGATCAATTAGCCTTTTAAAATGATAAACTTGGATTAGCAAACACAACGTGCCATTGGAACACAGGACTGATGGTTGCTGATAATGGGCCTCTGTACGCCTATGTAGATATTCCATAAAAAAATCAGATCAATTTGATGTTATTTTAATGGACAAAAAGATTGCTTTTCTTTCGAAAACAAGGACTTTTCCAAGTGACCCCAAACTTTTGAACAGTAGAGTATGTGTGTGTGTGTGTGTTTTGTTTGTCTGAAACAGTGATACGGCTGGCGGGTCGTTAATTGATTTCAGGAGTATTGTGTCCCACAGGCTCTCAAACTGCCTCCCCATTCAATAACGTTTCAAGGTCCCTTTCTCTCTCTCTCTCTCTCTCTTTCTTTCTCTCTCCCGCTCTCTCACTCACTCTCTCTCTCTCTCTTTCTCTCTCTTTCTCTGTAACTACTGGAGTTGGGCAGCATTGTCATTGTTACTGAAGTGCTTCCTGTTGACGTTGTGTTAACGGGGAAAGGCTTCTCGGCAGGAAACCTGTCAGGCACTGTTATATGTGCGTGCGTGTGTGCGTGCATGTGTGTGGCACATCTCTTAGTTAGTCAAAGCTAGGTTGGAAGGGAGACAAGCCGTATCTCTCTTTGCCTCTACCTCTCTCTCTCTGCCTCTTCTTCTCTATCTTCCCTTTCCCTCTCTCTTAACTTCAAGAAATCTCTTCAATGTTATTGTGGCAATTTTCCTTCTCAGTTGACACACTGTTGTTGTCATGCAGTTTTGTGAGAACAGTTCAGATCCGTCTTCTCTAGAAGTTCTAGCGTCTCTCCCCTGGATGTCATGCCATACTCTCAGACATACTTTTACATTCCCTTCATATGCTAATACCACACTAGCTCGCTAGCTGAAAAGGGGCCATTATGGCTCTGATATGGTTGTCAGTTGCATCCTGCTCCACTGGGAGAGAATGGGAGGAAATTAAACTGCATGCTCAGAGCCACAACACGAGGACCACAGCCTCCTGACGCAGCATTTGTTTTTTAACCATCAGGCTGTGGTGGGATTTGTTGACTAATTTGACTAGTCCATTCATTGTTTTTTTGTAGAACACACAGAATTAATCAATTTGAATAAGAGTTGACAGATTTGTCCCATCCTCTTTCCCTGATGACCCTAACCTTGTAAAACCAGCCAATAGCTTGTGAACATACCTTGTCTCCACGCCCCCTTACTAATAGGAAATAAGGAAAGGAATCTGAGGAAAAGTGTGTGTGTGAGCGCATATGTGTGTGCGTGTGGGCGTGCATGCCTGATTGAGTATGTGTATGCAGGCACACGCTGGGAGGTGAAACCCATCAATGAAAACACTTCAGACCATTCACTGCTCTCCTCCTCTGTCCCTCCCTGAGTATGTGTGTTCATTCACAGTTACTCCCCGGAGAGACACCACCCTGATTGTCTACGGAAACTGGTAGGCAGACCCTATTATTGACACACTTAAATGGAGATGCACACACATACACACACACACACACACACACACACACACACTCCTTCCCTCCATCTCAACTGAAGGACTGGAGGATCAAGTCAATTCCATCCCCAGTGCAGAGAGCAATGCAGAGCAAGCAGCCTATCAACAGTGTCATATTTCACCGGTAGTGCTTTCATTTGGGCTCTGTCACCTAGGAGACAGCTCCACCGAGAGTGGATAAACAACTCTCCTCCTCTACCTCACCCAACGCTGAGGGAAGGGAGGGACTGAGTTAGCGTATATATATGATCTCTGCCTGACTGATAAGAAGAATGGCCACATACATGCACACAGGCACGCACGCACGTCTCACACATACATACAACTAACACTGCACTCCCTCCCATTTCTAACCGTTCCCATCTTTCATTCCCTCCTATTCCTAACCATTCCCATCACCTCCATACATTCCCGGTGAGACACTCTATGCATTTCCATAGAATGACAGAATGTTTTCAGAGTCTTAACATATCCCAGGCATTGTTTCATCTCCGGGATGGGTGCATTGATTCAGCGCTCCAGAAGGTGGTTTGGAAGACCTGTGTTTTATCCAGCCGTGCGCTAGCTTCCCATCAGGCAGTGTTATTTATTCAGAAAGGGGAATATCTTGCTGTTGGCGTTGTCAAAGCAGCTCTGCCTTCTTTCCTTTTCATGTGCAAATCACCCTGCAACGATATGGTACAGACGCATTCACAGCATTCATGACATACAGAATAGAACACACACACACACAGACACTACAAAGCTCTGTGTCTCTGTGTCTTCAACATTCCTTTACAAAATGTGGTTACACTGCCCTCCTCTCCTTCAATTGCTTTCTGTGTGAGACTGTAAACCCGATACTACCTCCCACATTTTTGTCTCCTTTCCTCTCCTTTCCTCTTGTCCCCTCCCCTCTCCCCTCCACTTCCCTGACCTCTCCCCTCCTGACCTCTCCCCTCCTCACCCTCCTGTCCTTTTTCATCTCACAGTCTCAGTGGAGTGTTCACTGCTCCTCTTGACCTGCTCTTAGCTCAATGAGCTCCATCTGAAGAGGAGGGCTGGAGGTCAGGAGGCATACTTCAAACAGACCTAAGCCCAGTCTTAGGTCTGTTTGATTAGATGTCGGAGAGGGCCCCTACGAGTGGTTCTAGACATAAAATAACCTACCCAGCTCAGTACATTGTAGTGTAGTGACCTTGGCCCTGTTCAAATTGCATCCTTTCTTCCTTCCTTCCTTCCTTGCCTCTTTCCCTCCTCAGTGATTTTTTCAAGGAAAGGAGAAAGAAAGGGTACATTTCAACTATTAGGACAGGGCCCGAAGCTATTTTGATCAGAAGGAGATACAGTAGGCTGGCCTCGTTCAAAGTACTGTGTCATTGAAAGACTGAATCTTAGTTACTTGGTCGCTTTCAGAGTGCTGTCTCATTGAGGGCTATTCTTCACTATGGCTGAGTGGCCATTGTACATAGATAGCTACTTCCTTTCTTCCTTCCTGAGGTAATCGAGAGGCTATCCTATCACGATGATTATACTATTCAGATGATCTGAGTGAGTCTGCAGAGACTGAGATGATGGGTGGGAGGGACTGAAGAGGAACTGAAGGGTCTAGAGTGGTGATAGAGCTTCCTTGTCAATCCTCTCTACTAATAATAATCCTCTCTAAGACATGATATGTACATAGCGCTTTTCAAGGACCCAAAGTCACTGTTCAATTGTAGAAACGAGAAGACTAAATAAAAATCAAAACCACAAATCACCAGAATAAACAGGAGGAGTAGGGAGTAAGGAAGGGAAAGGGTGTGATACATCAGTGGATGAGTGAGCGAGCAGGTGTTGTGCGTGTGTGTGGGTGAGGATCTTTAGGTGGGACTGAAAGATGGTGATGGACTCACGGATGACTGAAGGGAGGGAGTTCCAGAGCATCGGCGCAACCCCGGAGAAGCTCTGGAGCTCTGGAGCTTGGACCTGGGGACGACAAGGTGTCCTGCTCTGGTAGAACGGAGTGAATGTGTGGGCTGGTAGGTGGTGAAGAGCTTTTTAGGCCAGGAGGAGGATATTGTAGTCAAGTGCACGTGTGTGTGCGTGTGTGTGCGTCTGCCCTGATTTCTCTCCTCATCTTTTTTATTCCGACTTTCTCTCTTTCTCTCTCTCTCTCTCTCTCTCTCTCTCTCTCTCTCTCTCTCTCTCTCTCTCTCTCTCTCTCTCTCTCTCTCTCTCTCTCTCTCTATCTACACCCCTCTCTCTCCCTCTATGCCTCTCCTATCTACCTCTGGGCCTGTACTGTCCACTGCTCCGTATAGCTCTGACTAGGCTGTCCTCTAGCTGGCGTGCTGAGGCTAATGTGATTTGAGATGTAATCATGTTTGCGAGGGAGCTGATTAGTGACTGAATGTTTTCGCAGGCTACCGGTGACCCACACTGTCTGATGGATAAATTGTCATCTGACACAAAGATTAACCACTGATGGGTGCTCTGCGATTTACTGTGGCTGTAACTGAGGAGAGAGGAGAGAGAGAGAGAGAGAGAGAGAGAGAGAGAGAGAGAGAGAGAGAGAGAGAGAGAGAGAGAGAGAGAGAGAGAGAGAGAGAGAGAGAGAGAGAGAGAGAGAGAGAGAGAGAGAGAGAGAGAGAGAGAGAGAGAGAGAGAGAGAGAGAGAGAGAGAGAGAGAGAGAGAGAGAGAGAGAGAAGAGTTTTATTAGTCGTATGTACGGGATATGCATGATATACATCGTCTGACGAAGTGCTTGCTTATCTTAGCGAGAGAAAGAGACAGGGTGCCTTGATAACTCAATACTGCTCCAATGCTGAAATTCTCTCGTCTGCTGACTCAAGAAACCTCTCTTTTCTCCCCATCTTCTCTCTCCATCCCTCTCTCCCTCTCTCTCCTCAAGCTCCCCCTTACTCCCTGGACAAAAATACAAACAAGATGCCTGTTCTGCAAGTTTATTTTTGTCCACTCTAAATTATTGTTGATGTTGCTGCCGAATAATTCCAAGAGAGTGCTGCTCCTGGGGCCTGTGTCATTGCTTTTTGATTAGGTATTGAATGAATGCGCTTTCTAGTTTTCCACACAGAATGAATCTTATGTGAAATGTGTTTGATGTGTGTGTGGGTGGATGTGTGTGTGTGTTTGCATTGTGTGTGTGGATACTGTAATTGCAGGTAGTTAGAGACCTGAGACAGCCAACAGCTGTCAGTCCTCACGCCTCTTCCCGTCTCGTCTCCAATCCAACAGCAGATGTGTGTGTGTGTGTGCGTGTGTGTTTGTGGGTGGCTTGGCAGAGGCGTTGGCGTCGAGTACACACACCTGTCCTCTTCTCCTCTCATCCCTCCTCTCCTCCTCTGATTCACCAATCAGAGGATATGATACACTGTAATTAAAGCCACAATGTCTAATCAATGATGGGCTAACTCCTGGACTGTCACATCATTACACCATACGCATCATCACCTGGCGCCCTCCTCAAAATCAGCATCATCAACATGCGCCTCTGCCAACCTTCACACTCCAATCAAGATGTACCGCTAATCCCTATTCAGATATTGTTCCCCTGTCCTCGAGTGAACAGCGGGTGGTGAGAGCTGTGTGTGTACACACACACACACACGCGCGCGCACACACACGCACGCACGCACACACAATCTCTTTCTCTCTCTCTCTCTCTACAGTGGGTCCCAGTGGACCCTTTACTTCAAACACACCCAGAGCGTCAAAGACAAAGCAGCTCACTCAGTATCATTGGCTGGCTGTGCTCAAATGAAACACACAACCATGAATAAACACAGACTGAATGGAAGGATCTTTCTCATCCTCTGGAAGGGCTGTTTGGTATTTAAGTAGCCTAGTGGTTAAGAGCGTTGTGCCAGTAACCGAACGGTTGCTGATTAGAATCCCCGAGCTGACTAGGTGAAAGATATGCCAATGTGCCCTTGGGCAAGGCACTTAACCCTAATTGCTCCTGTTAGTCGCTCTGGATAAGAGTGTCTGCTAAATGACTCAAATGTGAGTCCTTGCTGTAACTTGAGGTTGTGAATTGACTATATCGGTGTCTTGCAGGTTGGCTGAATAGACTAAAGTAGGCTATAAATTGTTTGTGTATTGTACAATGTCCTGTTATGAATCTACTGTGTTAGGAAGCAGTGTCTTGGGGTTACAGGCAGTGTCTTGAGGTTATAAATTGACTGTATGAGTAGACTACCGTAGATTAGGATTTTGAATGGAGTGTTGTGTTAGAAAGACAGTGTCTCCAGTATGTTCCTATTCATTAGTGTGTGTCTCTGGGATCTGTGTGTCCATGGATCCTCTCTAACCATGTTAGCGTCCCCTGCCGACACTCTGCTACACAGCCTGATTCAATCTACCCTCCTCAGGGCACGCAGCAACCCCTGTTTGTCTGTCTGTGTGTGTGTGTGTGTGTGTGAGTGGGTGTGTGTGTCTGTGTGTGTGTGTGTGTGTGAGTGTGCATGCTGGTGTTTGTGTGTACATGTGTGTGCTTCATTATGTGCACTTGCACGCAACAACATGTTTCATCACAAATCTGTTTTGAATGTATTTGTGTGTTTGTGTGTGTGTGTGTGCGTGCAAGTGCACATTCTGGATCCCAGGTGTCTTTTATACAGGTACCGAGCTGAGATTAGGAGCACACTCTTAAAGGGAGTGCTCCTAATCTCAGTTTGTTACCTGTATAAAAGACACCTGTCCACAGAAGCAATCAATCAATCAGATTCCAAACTCTCCACCATGGCCAAGACCAAAGAGCTCTCCAAGGATGTCAGACCAAGATTGTAGACCTACACAAGGCTGGAATGGGCTACAAGACCATCGCCAAGCAGCTTGGTGAGAAGGTGACAACAGTTGGTGCGATTATTCGCAAATGGAAGAAACACAAAATAACTGTCAATCTCCCTCTGCCTGGGGCTCCATGCAAGATCTCACCTCGTGGAGTTGCAATGATCATGAGAACGGTGAGGAATCAGCCCAGAACTACACGGGAGGATCTTGTCAATGATCTCAAGGCAGCTGGGACCATAGTCACCAAGAAAACAATTGGTAACACACTACGCCGTGAAGGACTGAAATCCTGCAGCGCCTGCAAGGTCCCCCTGCTCAAGAAAGCACATATACAGGCCCGTCTGAAGTTTGCCAATGAACATCTGAATGATTCAGAGGAGAACTGGGTGAAAGTGTTGTGGTCAGATGAGACCAAAATCGAGCTCTTTGGCATCAACTCAACTCGCCGTGTTTGGAGGAGGAGGAATGCTGCCTATGACCCCAAGAACACCATCCCCACCGTCAAACATGGAGGTGGAAACATTATGCTTTGGGGGTGTTTTTCTGCTAAGGGGACAGGACAACTTCACCACATCAAAGGGACGATGGACGGTGCCATGTACCGTCAAATCTTGGGTGAGAACCTCCTTCCCTCAGCCAGGGCATTGAAAATGGGTCGTGGATGGGTATTCCAGCATGACATTGACCCAAAACACACGGCCAAGGCAACAAAGGAGTGGCTCAAGAAGAAGCACATTAAGGTCCTGGAGTGGCCTAGCCAGTCTCCAGACCTTAATCCCATAGAAAATCTGTGGAGGGAGCTGAAGGTTCGAGTTGTCAAACATCAGGCTCGAAATCTTAATGACTTGGAGAAGATCTGCAAAGAGGAGTGGGACAAAATCCCTCCTGAGATGTGTGCAAACCTGGTGGCCAACTACAAGAAACGTCTGACCTCTGTGATTGCCAACAAGGGTTTTGGCACCAAGTACTAAGTCATGTTTTGCAGAGGGGTCAAATACTTATTTCCCTCATTAAAATGCAAATCTATTTATAACATTTTTGACATGCGTTTTTCTGGATTTTTTTGTTGTTATTCTGTCTCTCACTGTTCAAATAAACCTACCATTAAAATTATAGACTGATCATGTCTTTGTCAGTGGGCAAACGTACAAAATCAGCAGGGGATCAAATACCTTTTTCCCTCACTGTAGATAAATAGTCCTACAGTATAGGCTACATGCCTATATATTTCAATCATATTGAAATCATTTTCATGTTAATTCAATTGAGTTCTATTTAGGAAATTGTAGGCTACTGTCAGTAATTTTGTGTAACATGTGCACAATGATGTGGCAAGTCTTGATTTAGTGCATTTTTATAGAGTAATTATAGGTTAATGCTTATAAGCATTAGAATAAGCCGCCTTAATATTTGCAGCCATAGGTGACAATATCTCTCTAGAAGTTAGTATCTGTCATCAGTATTTGGAATAATTCTAATGTTAAGGTAATATTTGAATGGAGAAAGCTGATCTGAGAGCAATGCTGCGTTTCTTTCGATCCTATCAGTATCGAAACCTGCTTCAATAATGCACTTGGCGAACGTTCTCTCTGCATGGTGTTTTGGGAAACGCATGTTACATCTTCGGTCGTTGTAGGAACGATGCATCGTTAAAACACTCGTAAGCCTAAGTTCCATCGCTATCGGGAAACTGAGCCCTGGGATGTGGTAGTAGTGCCCCATCAATTTAAAATGTATAGAGGACAGTTTGGAAGCCTTTGTTAAGGCCTCGAGAAGTGCAAGGGATATAATACACCAAATATTCATTGATATGTTGTAATGTGTCAACACATTACCTTCCAGCCAACCTGCTTGCACCAATCCCATGTAATTACAGTTCAATACTGTGAAATACAAACCGCATCTCCCCTCAATGAATTTAATTCATTCATCCATTCATTCATTTCAATTACAGTATTAACTTTTTATTTTTTATTTTTTACAGTATAATCCAGTCAATTCTACATTATCATACTGTGTTTCATTAGACAGTACTTGCTTTGATACTGTATTTAGATTACAGTAGTTGTACTGCAATATAAAATACAGTAACTTCATTACCACTAGCTGCCTGTACGTTACTGTTAAACTCACGGCAACCCCTTTACAGTGTAGTTCTGTCTATTAATTTGAATGTGTTTGCCTTTCTCCAGCCCCATCCCTCAGCTTTTTATCAAAACAGTGGTGGGATGTGGCTTTGCTATTGTTTGAACCGCTGAATGCCCCTTTAACTAACTCCTCTCATGCCTGGATGGTTCTCACTATTAGCTTAGTGAAAGCTGGGCACTGGCATTTACGCATGGATGACGAGTGTGTGAATATGTGAATGATTGTGCTTTGGTGAGAGAGAGAGAGAGAGAGAGTGTGTCTGTGAGAGTGAGCAAGCGTGTGTACGTGTATGAAAGTGTGTGTGTGTGTGTGTGCGTATGTATGAGCAAGAAAGTGTGTGCGTCTGCATGAGCGTGTGTGTGTGTGGGTGAACATGTGTGTCTGCATCAGCCTGTGTTTCTGTGTGTGTGTGTGTGTGTGTGTGTGTGTGTGTGTGTGCGTGTGTCTATCCATGTGTGTATATATCTGTACACACATGTGTGCGTGTTGTTTGCACGCACACACAAGCGTGTCTGTGTGTGTCTGTATGAGGCTGTAACAGTAAAGATATTGCCGGCAGCCTTTCCCATCTCATCGTGGTCAGTGACATTCTGTTAAATGTTACAGCTGCTCCAAGTGTGCCCAAGTCCTATCCATGTTTCCATCCCATAACAACTACACCACTGTCTCTGTAACGCTATCATTCATGTCCCTCTCCTCCCCATTGTGAAGACAACACGTTCCATCACAAATTACACCCTATTACACCTACTGTAATATACAGTTGAAGTCGGAATGTTACATACACCTTAGTCAAATACATTTAAACTCATTTTTTCACAATTCCTGACATTTAATCCTAGTAAAAATTCCTGTCTTAGGTCAGTTAGGATCACCACTTTATTTTAAGAATGTGAAATGTCAGAATAATAGTAGAGATAATGATTTATTTCAGCTTTTATTTCTTTCATCACATTCCCAGTGGGTCAGAAGTTTACATACACACAATTAGTATTTGGTAGCATTGCCTTTAAATTGTTTAACTTGGGTCAAACGTTTTGGGTAGCCTTCCACAAGCTTCCCACAATAAGTTGGGTGAATTTTGGCCCATTCCTCCTGACAGAGCTGGTGTAACTGAGTCAGGTTTGTAGGCCTCCTTGCTCGCACACGCTTTTTCAGTTCTGCCCACAAATTTTCTATAGGATTGAGGTCAGGGCTTTGTGATGGCCACTCCAATACCTTGACTTTGTTGTCCTTAAGCCATTTTGCCACAACTTTGGAAGTATGCTTGGGGTCATTGTCCATTTTTGGAAGACCCATTTGCGACCAAGCTTTAACTTCCTGACTGATGTCTTGAGATGTTGCTTCAATATATCCACATCATTTTCCTTCCTCATGATGCCATCTATTTTGTGAAGTGCACCAGTCCCTCCTGCAGCAAAGCACCCCCACAGCATGATGCTGCCACCCCCGTGCTTCACGGTTGGGATGGTGTTCTTCGGCTTGCAAGCGTCCCCCTTTTTCCTCCAAACATAATGATGGTCATTATGGCCAAACAGTTCTATTTTTGTTTCATCAGACCAGAGGACATTTCTACAAAAAGTACGATCTTTGTCCCCATGTGCAGTTGCAAAGCGTAGTCTGGCTTTTTTATGGCGGTTTTGGAGCAGCGGCTTCTTCCAAGCTGAGAGGCCTTTCAGGTTATGTCGATATAGGACTCGTTTTACTGTGGATATAGATACTTTTGTACCTGTTTCCTCCAGCATCTTCACAAGGTCATTTGCTGTTGTTCTGGGATTGATTTGCACTTTTCGCACCAAAGTACGTTCATTTCTAGGAGACAGAATGCGTCTCCTTCCTGAGTTGTATGAAGGCTGCGTGGTCCCATGGTGTTTATACTTGCGTACTATTGTTTGTACAGATGAATGTGGTACCTTCAGGCGTTTGGAAATTGCTCCCAAGGATGAACCAGACTTGTGGAGGTCTACAATTTTTTTTCTGAGGTCTTGGCTGATTTCTTTTGATTTTCCCATGATGTCAAGCAAAGAGGCACTGAGTTTGAAGGTAGTCCTTGAAATACATCCACAGGTACACCTCCAATTGACTCAAATGATGTCAATTAGCCTATCAGAAGCTTCTAAAGCCACTACATAATTTTCTGGAATTTTCCAAGCTGTTTAAAGGCACAGTCAACTTAGTGTATGTAAACTTCTGACCCACTGGAATTGTGATACAGTGAATTATAAGTGAAATAATCTGTCTGTAAACAATTGTTGGAAAAATTACTTGTGTCATGCACAAAGTAGATGTCCTAACCGACTTGCCAAAACTATAGTTTGTTAACAAGAAATTTGTGGAGTGGTTGAAAAACGAGTTTTAATGACTCCAACCTAAGTGTATGTAAACTTCCGACTTCAACTGTAAACACAGTATATACACTACCTTTCAAAAGTTTGGGGTCACTTAGAAATGTCCTTGTTTTCCATGAAAACATACATGAAATGAGTTTGAATAGGAAATATAGCAAAATGAATAGGAAATGTAGTCATTGACAAGGTTAGAAATAATGATTTTTAATTTAAATAATTGTGTCCTTCAAACTTTGCTTTCGTCAAAGAATCCTCCATTTGCAGCAATTACAGCCTTGCAGACCTTTGGCATTCTAGTTGTCAATTTGTTGAGGTAATCTGAAGAGATTTCACCCCATGCTGCCTGAAGCACCTCCCACAAGTTGGATTGGCTTGATGGGCACTTCTTACGTACCATACGGTCAAGCTGCTCCCACAACAGCTCAATAGGGTTGAGATCCGGTGACTGTGCTGGCCACTCCATTATAGACAGAATACCCGTTGACTGCTTCTTCCCTAAATAGTTCTTGCATAGTTTGGAGCTGTGCTTTGGGTCATTGTCCTGTTGTAGGAGGAAATTGGCTCCAATCAAGCGCCGTCCACAGGGTATGGCATGACGTTGCAAAATGGAGTGATAGCCTTCCTTCTTCAAGATCCCTTTTACCCTGTCCAAATCTCCCACTTTACCACCACCAAAGCACCCCCAGACCATAACATTGCCTCCACCATGCTTGACAGATGGCATCAAGCACTCCTCCAGCATCTTTTCATTTGGTCTGCGTCTCACAAATGTTCTTCTTTGTGATCCGAACACCTCAAACTTCGATTAGCCATAACACTTTTTTTCCAATCTTCCTCTGTCCAGTGTCTGTGTTCTTTTGACAAGCTTAATCTTTTATTTTTATTGGCCAGTCTGAGATATGGCTTTTTCTTTGCAACTCTGCCTAGAAGGTCAGCATCCCGGAGTCGCCTCTTCACTGTTGACGTTGAGACTGGTGTTTTGCAGGTACTATTTAATGAAGCTGCCAGTTGAGGACCTGTGAGGCGTCTGTTTTTAAAACTAGACACTCTAATGTATTTGTCCTCTTGCTCAGTTGTGCACCGGGGCCTCCTACTCCTCTTTCTATTCTGGTTAGAGACAGTTTGCGCTGTTCTGTGAAGGGAGTAGTACACAGCGTTGTACGAGATCTTCAGTTTCTTGGCAATTTCTCGCATGGAATAGCCTTAATTTCTCAGAACAAGAATAGACTGATGAGTTTCAGAAGAAAGTTATTTGTTTCTGGCCATTTTGAGCCTGTAATCGAACCCACAATTGCTGATGCTCGAGATACTCAACTAGTCTCAAGAAGGCCAGTTGTATTGCTTCTTTAATCAGCACAACAGTTTTCAGCTGTGCTAACATAATTGCAAAATGGTTTTCTAATGATCAATTAGCCTTTTAAAATGATAAACCTGGATTTGCAAACACAACGTGCCATTGGAACACAGGACTGATGGTTGCTGATAATGGGCCTCTGTACGCCTTTGCAGATATTCCATAAAAAATCAACAGTTTCCAGCTACAATAGCCATTTACAACATTAACAATGTCTACACTGTATTTCTGATCAATTTGATGTTATTTTAATGGACAAAACAATTGCTTTTCTTTCGAAACGAGGACATTTCTAAGTGACCCCAAACTTTTGAATGGTAGTGTATACTGTAAATAAGGTAATGCACACAGTACAATACTGTAAAATTGACTTTATTTTAAAATATGAATGAATGAATGGATTAATTAATTTCATTGAGGGGAGGGGTTTGTGTTTCACAGCATCTTACTGTAATTACAATGGATTGGTGCAAGCAGGTTGGCTGCTAGGTAACCTGTTTACACATAACAGCATATTAATTAATATTTTGTGTTTTATATCACTTGCCTTAACAAAGGCTTCCAAACTGGCATCAACCAGGGCGAAACAGACCAAAAGGACATGGCAAAATGCTCAACCATTTAAGACTTGATGCCAATCCAATCTGTCCCCTATACAACTTAAATTGATGGGGAACTTGATGGGGAACTTATAATTTACCATAGGAGTTAAATTGGTACAGCATTTTCCTACTCACGGGTGCAACAAATATAGCCTCTTACAAGGTAAGCCTCAAAATATGTTAATGAGCCAGAAACAACAATACAATGCACCCACTAGTGGTCAAAAGGTTTTTGGCTGTGAAAGACACAATACGGTACTGTATTCTGTGGGATGGGATTACAGTACCATTCGAAATACAGCAATTATTTCCCTGCCCACCATAATATACAGTATGCTGCAGTAAAACATTTTAGAATATTTCACTGTTGATAATACACAAAATTACTTTATAAATTAAAGTTTTCCATTACAGTGTATGTAGTGCATTACTTTTGCCTTGGGCCTGATCAAAAGTATTGCACTATAAAGTGACAAGCGTGCCATGTGGGACACAGCCTACATGTTCAGGTCCGTGTTATTGGGGATATGTACCACACTGCTGGGCTGTAGGGAGATGTTGGGATCTGCGTCTGGTCTGGATAGATGGACAGATGGTTGTATAACTAGAGGGGTGAGTGGGCTGGAAGTAAAGGGAAAGAACAAGTACATCTTCACCTTTGATCTTACAGAAGTTGGGAGGAAAGGGGGAGGGAGAAAGAGAGAGAGAGAAAGAGAGAGATGGCGAAAGAGAGGAAGTGATTCAAAACAACTAATATGTAAGCAGAGTAAAGCAAATGTGAAGCAATCCCTCAGAGAAATCTATCAAAGAGATTAGACTGCTCTGTGTTAATTCTCTACCATTCAAGACTACTAACACAACACACACACACACACCCACATACACAGACACACACACAGGCTATGGAGAGAGGGTCAGCGGAGAGAGGGAGAGAGAGAATGCGTAAAAAAGAGAGCGATGAGTGCATTTATGCAGACAACTGTGGTTGAATTATATAGTTAATGCAGTGGCTGTGGCATACAGACAGCGATCTGACGATATGTGTGTGTATGTGTGTGTGTGTGATGAAGACGAATGCCTGCGGTCCCGTGGGGTTCATGGGTGATGGAATTAACACGGCTTGTCACTCGCTGCCCAGCCGCCTCCCGTTGCCCTGGCAACAAACACCTTGGTGTTCCAGAGTAACCATGGTGACACAGTTGCAGAGAGAGGAAGAGAGAGAGAGAGAGAGAGAGAGAGAGAGAGAGAGAGAGAGAGAGAGAGAGAGAGAGAGAGAGAGAGAGAGAGAGAGAGAGAGAGAGAGAGAGAGAGAGAGAGAGAGAGAGAGAGAGAGAGAGAGAGAGAGAGAGAGAGAGAGAGAGTGAGTACAGATTAAGGGTAGTGGGGATTTAAATACTGAATCCCAAGCAGGAACACAACACAGATAATGTAATGACCCCTGTTTGGGAGGGGGGTTGGTGTGTGTGTGCCCCTCTCCGTGTTCTAGCTGATTGATGCTAACACTGTTGGTCAACTCCTGTAAACTTTTCAACGTTATGCCCTGGGTGTGATTTTATTAGAGCGAGAGAGAGGAGAGGAAAGAGGAGAGAGACGGAGAGAGCGGGAGAAAGAAGGAGAGAGGAGCGAGAGAGAGTGGAAGAGAAAAGAGAGAGAACTAAAGAAAGAGAGCGAGAGATGGAAAAAGAGTGAAAGTGAAAGAGGAAGGGGAAAGATAAATTCTGTGTTGAAAGCAGTGATTAAAGCAATATTGTTGATGAATGAGAATGATGCATGAGCCTCCAGGCGAGATGTTTCTGAACAGTTAGAGACAGTAGCGTGAGGGTCCAACTGGGCAGCGTGTTTAACAACCACTTAACTCCTTTACTGGAGCTGGGATCCATGTTATGAGGCATATGCTATCTATTTATGTGTGAGTGTGTGCTTGCTTGTCCACATGCATGCACAAGCAGATCACTCAAGAGTGACTACGAAATTGGACGTCTATCCATGTCCTGAGGACATCGGGACCGTACGTACATATCCCAACCAGAAGCCATGGATTACAGGCAACATCTGCACTGAGCTCAAGGCTAGAGCTACCACTTTCAAGGAGCGGGACACTAATCCAGAAGAAATCCTGCTACGCCCTCCGACGAACCATCAAACAGGCAAAGCGGCAATCCAGGACCAAATACGAATCCTACTACACCGACTCTGACGCTCGTCGGATATGGCAGGGCTTGCAAACTGTAACGGATTACAAAGAGAAAGCCAGCCACGAGCTGTCCAGTGATGTGAACCTACCAGATAAGCTAAATACCTTATATGCTCGCTTCGAGCTAGCAACACTGAACCATGCATGAGAACACCAGCTGTTCCGGACGACTGTGTGATCACGCGCTCCATAGCCGATGTGAGTAAGACATTTAAACAGGTTAACATTCACAAGGCCGCAGAACCAGACGGATTACCAGGACGCATACTCAGAGCATGCGCTGACCAGCTGGCAAGTGTCTTCACTGACATTTTCAACCTCTCCCTGACCCAGTCTGTAATACCTACATGTTTCAAGCAGACCACCATAGTCCCTGTGCCCAAGAACGCCAAGGTAACCTGTCTAAATGACAGGTTACCTTGTCGGCCCATAGCACTCACATCTGTAGTAGCCATTCGTGGCTCAGTTGGTAGAGCATGGCGCTTGCAACGCCAGGGTGGTGGGTTAGATTCACACGGGGGACCAGTATGAAAAAAGTATGAAAATATATGCACTACTGTAAAGTCGCTCTGGATAAGAGCGTCTGCTAAATGACTAAAATGTAAAAACACCCTGGACCCACTCCAATTCCCATACCTCCCCAACAGATCCACAGATGACGCAATCTCTATTGCACTCCACACTGCCCTTTCCCACTTGGATAAAAGGAACACCTACGTGAGAATGCTGTTCATTGACTACAGCTCAGCGTTCAACACCATAGTGCCCTCCAAGCTTATCACTAAGCTAAGGACCCTGGGACTGAACACCTCCCTCTGCAACTGGACTTCCTGATGGGCCACCCCCAGGTGTTGAGGGTAGGCAACAACACAGCCGCCAAGCTGACCCTCAACACGCGGGCCTCTCAGGTGTGCGTGCTTAGTCCCCTCCTGTACTCCCTGTTCACCCATGACTGCGGGGCCAAGCACGACTCCAACACAATCATTAAGTTTGCAGACGACACTACAGTGGTAGGCCTGATCACCGACGACGATGAGACAGCCTACAGGGAGGAGGTCGGAGACCTGACAGTGTGTTGCCAGGACAACAACCTCTCCCTCAACTTCAGCAAGACAAAGGAGCTTTTACAGATGCACCATTGAGAGCATCCTGTCGGGCTGTATCACCGCCTGGTACAGCAGACCGCAACCACAGGGCTCTCCAGAGGGTCTTCCCAATGCATCACCAGGGGCACACTGCTTGCCCTCCAGGACATCTACAGCACCTGGTGTCACAGGAAGGCCAAAAAGATCCTCAAGGACCTCAGCAGTGTACAGTATTCCAACTGCTTGGCATCCGACCACAAGTCACTACAGAGTGTAATGCGTATGGCCCAGTATATCACTGGGGCTGAGCTCCCTGCCATCCAGAACCTCTATACCAGGCAGTGTCAGAGGAAGGCCCTAAAAATGTTCAACGACTCCAGCCACCCAAGTCATAGACTTTTCTCTCTGCTACCGCACGGCAAGCAGTACCGGAGCGCCAAGTCTGGGACCAAAAGGCTCCTTAACAGCTTCTACACCCCAAGCCAAGCCATAAGGCTGCTGAACAGTTATACAAATGGCTACTCGGACTATTTGCATTGACCCCCTTATTTTATTCTTATTTATTCTTATTTTTTGCACTGACTCTCTTGCACTGGCTCGATGTACACTCACTGGACTCTAACCACACACTCACACACAAAACACACACACATGCATATTGACGACGACACACACACACACACACACACACACACACTGTACATTCACATTCCTTCACACTCTCTGTTTATTATCTCTGCCTAGTCACTTTACCCCTACCAACATGTACTGTACATATGACCTCAATTACCTTGACTAACCTGCACCCTGCACATTGACTCTGTACTGGTACCGCTGTGATGCGTGATTTGAAGGAGTCAGGCGCAGGAGGGTAAATCACAGTATACAGAGTTTATTCTGTAATCCAGCGTAACAGGGAAAATACCCCGGCAATACAAAATAATGAGCTCAACCGAGCTACTAATCCTCACAATGAACAATCACCCACAAGGACAAGGGGGGCAGAGGGAACACTTAAACACGTACTAATGAGAGGAATATGAACCAGGTGTGTGTAATTGACAAGACAAGACAAATGGAATGATGAGATATGGAGCGGCAGTGGCTAGATGGCCGGTGAAGACGAACGCCGAAGCCTGCCCGAACAAGGCGGGGAGGCAGCTTCGGAGGAAGTCGTGACAGTACCCCCCCCTTGACGCGCAGCTCCAGCAGCGCGCCGACCCCGGCCTCGGGGACGGCCAGGAGGACGCGGAGCTGGGCGAGCCGGATGGTGACGGTGAAAATCCCGCAAGAGTGAGGGATCAAGGATATCCCTCACCGGACCCAGCACCGTTCCTCCGGACTGTACCCCTCCCACTCCACGAGGTACTGAAGGCCCCCCACCCGATGCCTCGAATCCAGGATGGAACGGACGGAGTACGCCGGGGCCCCCTCGATGTCCAGAGGAGGCGGAGGGACCTCCTGCACCTCAGACTCCTGGAGCGGACCAGCCACCACCGGCCTGAGGAGAGACACATGAAACGAGGGGTTAATTCGGTAATCATGGGGGAGTAATAACCTATAGGTAACCTCATTGATTCTCCTCAGGACTTTGAACTGCCCCACAAACCGCGGGCTCAGCTTCCGGCAGGGCAGGCGGAGGGGCAGATTCCGGGTCGGGAGCCAGACCCGATCACCCGGTACGAAGACCGGGGCCTCACTGCGGTGGCGGTCAGCGTTGGCCTTCTGACGACGCACAGTGCTTTGGAGGTGGACATGGGCAGCGTCCCACGTCTCCTCCGCACGCTGAAACCAGTCATCCACCGCAGGAGCCTCGGTCTGGTTCTGGTGCCACGGTGCCAGAACCGGTTGGTAACCTAAAACACATTGGAATGGCGTTTGGTTAGTGGAGGAGTTACGGAGAGAGATCTGGGCATATTCGGCTCATGGCAAGAACACCGACCACTCCCCGGCCGGTCCTGGCAGTAGGACCGCAGGAACCTACCCACATCCTGATTTACCTGTTCCACCTGCCCATTAGACTGGGGGTGGAAACCAGAGGTCAGGCTGACCGAGACTCCCAGACGTTCCATGAACATCTTCCAGACCTTGGATGTGAACTGGGGACCCCGGTCAGACACTATATCCTCTGGTACCTCGTAGTGCCGGAAGACGTTTGTAAACAGGGCCTCCGCAGTTTGCAGGGCTGTGGGGAGACCGGGCAGAGGAAGGAGGTGGCAGGCCTTGGAAAAGCGGTCCACAACGACCAGGATGGTGGTGTTACCTTGGGAGAGGGGAAGATCGGTAAGGAAATCAACACTCAGGTGAGACCATTGTCGTTGTGGAACTGGTAAAGGTTGTAACTTACCCGGTGGGAGGTGCCTAGGTGCCTTACTCTGGGCACACACCGAGCAGGAGGAGACATACACCCTCACGTCCTAAGCCAAGGTAGGCCACCAGTACTTTCAGGTCAGGCAGCACACTGTACGACCGATACCTGGGTGACCAGAGGAGGGTGACGTGTGTGCCCAGTAGATCAGACGGTCACGGATAAGAGCAGGCACGTACTGCAGCCCAGCTGGACACTGAGGTGGAGATGGCTCTGTGCGTAATGCCTGCTCTATATCCGCGTCCATCGCCTATACTACCGGCGCCACAATACAGGAGGCCGGGAGTATGGGGGTGTTGTCTCTGGGCTTCTCCTCTGTGTCATACAGCCGTGACAATGCGTCTGCCTTCACGTTCTTTGTACCCAGGATGCATGATAGTGTGAAATCAAACCGGGTGAAGAATAGGGCCCAGCTGGCCTGGAGAGGATTCAGCCTCCTCGCTGCCCGGATGTACTCCAGGTGACAGTGGTCCGTCCAGACGAGGAAAGGGTGTTTCGCCCCTTTGAGCCAATGCCTCCACACGGTCAGGGCTCGGACAACAGCCAACAGCTCCCGATCACCAACGTCGTAGTTCTGCTCCGCCGGGCTGAGCTTCTTAGAGAAGAAGGCACAGGGGCGGAGCTTGGGTGGCGTTCCCGAGCGTTGAGATAGGACAGCGCCTATCTCGGACGCATCCACCTCCACTACGAACGGTAGTGATGGATCGGGGTGGGCCAGTACCGGGGCTGAGGTGAACAGACCCCTCAGGTTACTGAAGGCCCTGTCAGCCTCAGCAGACCAGCGGAGCCGGGACGGCCCACCCTTCAACAGAGACAAGTAATGGGAGCTGCGACCTTGCCAAAGCCCCGGATAAACCTCAGATTGTAGTTGGCGAAGCCAATAAAGCGCTGCACCTCCTTAACCGTGGTTGGAGTTGGCCAATTACGCACGGCTGAAATGCGATCTCCCTCTATCTCCACACCTGAGGTGGTAGTGCGGTATCCGAGGAAGGAGACGGACTGCTGGAAATAAAGGTCATTTTCCAACAGTTGGGCCAGCACTTTGCGAACCAGGGACACAAGCTCGGCGCGCGTAGTGGAATACACCAGAACGTCATCGATGTAGACCACTACACCGCGACCAAGCATGTCCCGAAACACCTCGTTCACAAAGGACTGGAAGACGGATGGCGCATTCATCAAACCGTAGGGCATCACCAGGTATTCATAATGCCCCGAGGGTTGTGCTGAATGCTGTCTTCCACTCATCCCCCTCTCGGACACGCACCAGGTTGTACGCACTCCGAAGATCTAATTTGGTGAAGAAGCGCGCCCCATGCATTGACTCGATCACTGAAGGAGTGAGGGGGAGAGGATAACTAAATCGTATCGTCTCCTTGTTCAGTGATCGATAATCAATGCAAGGGCGCAGACCGCCGTCTTTCTTCTTCACAAAAAAGAAACTAGGTGAGGCGGGTGAAGTGGAGGGACGCATTAACAACAGGCGCAGGGACTTGGTGACGTATGTTTCCATCGCCTCCGTTTCAGCCTGCGACAGGGGATACACATGACTCCTGGGAGGCACAGCGTCTACCCGGAGGTTTATCGCACAATCCCCCGCCCGATGAGGTGGGTGATTCTGTGATGCGTGATTTGAAGGAGTCAGGCGCAGGAGGGTAAATCACAGTATACAGAGTTTATTCTGTAATCCAGCGTAACCAGTCCAGTGCGCAAAACAGGCGCACTGGAACAAACATGCACACGGGGAAAATACCCCGGCAATACAAAATACTGAGCTCAACCGAGCTACTAATCCTCACAATGAACAATCACCCACAAGGACAAGGGGGCAGAGGGAACACTTAAACACATACTAATGAGGGGAATATGAACCAGGTGTGTGTAATTGACAAGACAAGACAAATGTAATGATGAGATATGGAGCGGCAGTGGCTAGAAGGCCGGTGACGACGAACGCCGAAGCCTGCGCGAACAAGGAGGGGAGGCAGCTTCGGAGGAAGTCGTGACAACCGCTTGTATATAGCCTTGTTATTGTTATTTTATTGTGTTACTATTTTTCCTTCATTTTACTTAGCAAATGTTTCTTACTTTTTAAAAACTCTGCATTGTTGGTTATGGGCTCGTAAGTAAGCATTTCAGCTGTTGTATTCGGCACGTGACAAATAAAAATTGATTTTAAATGCCTTCAAAACCGTCCACTAGGAGCAACAGTGAGCGCTATTACCATCAAGTAGACTTGGGTTTTGCTAGGGTGTTGTGGACGGGGGTGGCGGATGGGTGTAATCCCATGACCTTATCCCATGACTCTGGATCAGAATGTTGCGTTTTTGATCCCAGTGGTGGACACTCGTTTTATTTATATTTATTTACCTATCACGACTCTGGATCAGAAGGTTGTGTGTTCGATCCCAGTGGTGGACACTCGTCTTCTATCCCTTACCTTAACCATTCAGAATGAGTGCCTAAAAGTAATGAGTGTGTATGATATTGTGTGTATGTACTGATATGTTGGCTATGTGTGACGTTATAAATGGATGTAGTTCAGTCCTTGACTAATAATGTTCTGTACTATGTATTATGTCATGCTTCATGTAGACCCCAGGAAGTCTAGCTGCTGCTTTTGCAGAGGCTAATGGGGATCCTAATAAATACCAAATACCAAATGTTTTAACCCTATCCAAAACCTTAACCCTTAACCTTCTAAATTTGACGTTTTGAGCAACTTTGAAATTTGATGTTCGGAGAAAAGGAACAATACTGAGCTGGAGGAGTCAACCCAGGGTGTCAAAAACACTTAGAGATTTGACGTTTGGAGAAACGTGGAAAAACATCTTATTCTGCAGTGAGACTGAGAGAGCTTGTTGTGCATGCATGCTCTTGTTTGTGTGTGTGTTTGTGAACGTGTATGTCTGTGAACGTGGGCACGTGTGCGTAATGTACGTATGTCTATGTGTATGTGTGTGTGTATGTGTTTAAAAGTGGTCATTGCTCTGAGCTATAGCCTATCTCTCTGTCCTGCTCAGATAAGGAGAGTGGATAAAAGACAGCCGTGCATTCAGCAATTTACTACCCCTTCCACTTCAGCTGAACAGCCAATGACCTTTGGCCTCTAGCTCACCCCTCTCCCCTCCGTCCCACTCCTCCCTTCCCCTCCCCTATCTCACTCCTTCTCTCCCTGCCTTTGTGGAGGACTAGCAAAGCTCCAGTTTGTTGTTGTTGCTCAGACAAAGATACTGTAGCAGCTCTTTTGATTCAAACACAAACACAGACGGGTTGAGTGAGTAAAGGCAAGGTGTTGAGAGAGAGACAAGAAGAGTGGAAGATCAAAAAGATAAAACAAAGTGAACACTCGTACTCTTCTCTCTTCCCTTCTGTTTGTTTTTGCACCAATCAAACGAGCCGAGGGTCGGCACTCGTCAGACAGGTTACTGGGGCAAGACATGTGACACCTACTCAAGGAACAGTTACAGAAAAGCACACACACTGGCCCCACCCTCCTCTGCCAGGTAAACATAGGGCAGACGAGTCAAGGCTTGTCTGAGGTTGACGCAGGTTTCACAGTGTGGGTTTTTCTTCATAATCAGAGTGTGTGTATGTTTTTACTCCGTCATATTTAAGCATGAGTGCAGATTTCACGGCAGTAGAAGAAAATCAAATTACCAGGACGTGTTACCAGGACGTGTACTCCGAGCATGCGCTGACCAACTGGCAAGTGTCTTCACTGACATTTTCAACCTGTCCCTGGCCGAGTCTGTAATACCTACATTTTTCAAGCAGACCACCATAGTCCCTGTGGCCAAGAACACCAAAGGTAACCTGCCTAAATGACTACCGACCCGTAGCACTCATGTCTGTAGCCATGAAGTGCTTTGAAAGGCTGGTCATGGCTCACATCAACACCAGCATCCCAGCATCCCAGAAACCCTAGACCCACTCCAATTTGCATAACGCCCCAACAGATCCACTGAGAGTGTGTATGAGCAAGGAAAGAAGCCCAAACTCATGTCCAGGAAGGGACTGTTACAGTCTGACTTTTCACATGTTTTCTAAATGATGATAATAGGTACTGTAGTCAAGCTCTGGAAGTCTGTCTGGTTAAAAATGACTGCTGTAAAGGACATTTACTGTAAGTGTATCTTAAAGTACAGGGTGGTTGTTTTTTCTCTCACTGACCGCAGTGGGTTAGTCATAGGAGTGAACTAGTGTGCCTCTCTCAACAGCTGAAAACAAACACATTTAGACCTGTGTGTGTGTATCAGACCTGGGATAACTATAGTTCAATCGAGTTCAGGCTTAACTGAATGAACAACAGAGACCGAATGCAATGTGGAATTGTATTAAATCGTTTGGGGTATGGCCTCGTCTCCGAGGAATGGTCCTCGGCGGCAGATGCCCTTTGCTGGGCAGCTGGCATCGAAATCCCCCCGCTAGGGGAAAGGCATTGGGGGGAATGTGGGGAATGTGCATTATTGTGCCATGCTTATTAGCTAAAGGTAAATAGGTGAATACAATTCCGTGTATGGCTAATAGGAAGAACGAGTTGCTATGCTGATGATGATATATTTGTATTCATTCCCACTATGCCCGTAGAATAGGAAACATATTGAATTATGTTATGCTGCTTGATGAAGTTAAATGAGCATTCAGACCAGCCTTCCTGTTTGAACTTTCGTAAACAGAAATGTTAACTATGCTTTGTGGAAAGTAACAATTTTTTCCAAAGGAACAATAATAGCCATATTTTGTTACTGCTAGCATTCTCAGTAACACGTAACATTACGCTGTTCTTGTGCCTGTGTAATAAAACTGTAATTTCATTTGGAGCTTCATTTTATTAGCATGTTGTTACATAATACTGTGCTAATTGCATTTTAATTGCATAGCAATGAGCTGAGAGTTTTTGTAACTACTGTACACAAGAGGAATAGTGACTGTTCCTTATTCCACTTATGTAATAACTCCATTATTATGCAATTATATAGCAATTTCCAAATTCCTATGTAACAACAATGTTGCTATTATAATAATCAATGTTACTACACGTGTATAAGAACTTGATGTCAAGTGTTACTGTATTACCTTGTGTCTCACTCATTATGAAAATATATTTGTTAGTCATTTCAAAGCTGCAAACGTGGTCTACTCTAATGTTGAGGTGATTCCATGTCCCTCATGTATTTAATTATTGGCTATAGGCTATATTACAATTCATATCTAAGAGCCCTCCAAACCATGTGCTTATGATCATATTTATAGACCAATTCAACTAACTGTTGTAGTTTTTGGTTCTTCATCAAATATTTGGCAGCCATTTTTATTTTATTTTTTATTTTTTATAACTTTTCGGAGAGGTATACAAAATACTTTCAAATAATATTTGTTTTTCTGAGACCTGTATTTGAATATCAAACAAAATAGTTGCCTTTTAGTTGAAACTCTATAAACTATATTCGACTACCTCCTAGTTTTTTTTTTAAGTTGGTCTTTTCAAATAAACTACAAAATACAACTATTTTCTGCCCAGGTCTGGTGTGTAGAGTATGTTTTATGACAGACACTTCTATGTTTACCAGTGTACTTTACAGGGCTAACAAACGGTTTTGTACTTTATTGCGATAACACCACACATTATCTTAGTGTGTGTTTTCCCCCTTCTAGAATATTTACGACTGTCAAAGGGGAAACTAAACGTACACAGTGCTGGTTGTTGTTGTCAATGCAAAACAGACACCGCTTGAATACATTAGAAGGAAATATCTAGCTGTTTAAATTAGCTTGAGGCCTACTTACCGGTAGTAGTATTTTTGAGTTGTCTTGACTAATTCTCGTAAACAGCTCCAAAGCCTCCAACGAGCTTCAGAAGTTTGCATTGATTGATAGTTTTATTAATTAGGGGTTAAAGGTAAACTGAGCTAAATAACTTTGCATGAGGGGTACCACAGATATTGCGATGAGCAAGATTCAAAGACTTCACAAGATTCAAAGAGTATCTGTGCATGTGCACGGGTTCACTTCACGCTCTTACAACGTGGTAGCCACGGGACCAAAACAGCAGAGAAGTTTAGCCTCACGCTCCAATGCTCTTAGTCGTTTACTTTGAGCATCTATGTCAAACCTTGACTCTATCTTTAACACAAAATCAAGAATAGAGTAATAACGCATCATAAAAAAAAACATATTTCCAATGTGGTCCTAGTCTGTTTAGGCATGTTTGTTTGTGTATATGTGTGTGTGTGTTAAATACAAAAGTGTCGGTGTAGTTCTGAAGTACTATCAGTAGCTGAGTTGAGTATTTATTTACTACTGGCATGAACAGCCTACTTACACCCCCCCGTCACACTTATAATTAGTCATGTGGTCGGTGGAGTGTGTGTGTGTGTGTGTTGAGGTGACAGTTTGGCGGTTGGTTGGGGGTATGAGAGGGGCAGGCTTGGTCTATTCAGAGGGGATTGGTCCTTTGTATTGGCAAGGGGCCCTGGCTTGGCCTGCTGGAGAGTGGTCTGCCTTATTCAAAGAGACACAGATAGGAGAGAGAAAGGGTGAGAGAAAGAGAGAGGGAGAGAGAAGGGGAGAGAGAGAGGTCATGTACTTTAGGTCATGTACTTTAGTATAGTTTGCTCTCCATTTAATGTTTTCCTTTGGAATGAGTCGAACATTTGTGACGCAGTTATTTATTGTGTAAACTGATGGAGGTGTGTATGTGTGCAGATGAGTTGAGGAGTGTGGAGGAGTATGTGTGCAAATGTAAATAAATGAGATGAGGAGTGTGGTTGATTAAGAATGTTGTAATGACTTCCCCCCCATCATGCCTTCTTGATCTAATAACAATCATGTGTCACTATTTAAACCTACATTTCCCACAGGTCTAGGATCAGCTAGTCCTCCTCAAATCCTAACCTTCACTTCATTAGGCGGTAAAACTCCAAATTGACCTTAGGTCAGTTGAGCCTGACCTGAGCAGCAACAAGCTCTCAGTCTTAAGTCAGAATTAGACGTTCATCCATGTTTCTCAAACATCAAATTTCAAAGTTGTTCCAAACGTTAAATTTCGAAGTGTTTAAGGTTAAGTTCTTAAGGTTAGGGTTAAGTTTAGGCATTCATTCCAAAATCTTAAGGTTAGGCATTAACTCTGAATGGTTAAGGTAAGGGTTAAGGTTTGGGATAGGCTTAAAACAAAAATCTCAAAAACAACTTTCTATCACTGGATTCGAACAAGCAACCTTTCGCACTTGAAGGGAACAGCGTTCACTGTTGACCCTAGTGGCCGGGTTTCCACATCATCCCGAAGTACTCAGACATTGATCGACATCTAATACTGACTTGTATCACAGGTGACCTGGCTGCTGAACACATAGACTAACAGTATGAGTGAGGAGATGGTTATAGCCTACTGGTATGAATGCTGCTGAAAATGTCAGTATTTAATAACTGACTATTTTAAAATAAACCCCGTCTTAATTTAAGTCACTTTTAGACTGATTGAAAATGCTACATGTAATAACTGAATTAGCCTATAGCTATATCATAGCGTTACATAATGTGTTTTCTTTGGCAAAAACAACTGAAAGGCACTCTTCATTTGCAAAAATTAGTTTGTTAAAATGATCCATGGCATGACCAGGGGCATGACTCCTACCGCACATTTTAGCATGCGGTCTCCACCTCTTCTCCAAAACAAATGTTGATGTCTTTGTACAGCTGCTATTTGGGCCCTAAAACACACTCGACTTCATAATGTTCACTTCTTTACTTTCGAGCTCAACACCACGCATTGTGTGTGTGTGTTGTGTGTGTGTGCTTGCGTGCGCACGGCCAGCCCCCAGCTTTGCCTCGCAGTCATGTGTGGATTTCTAATTTGCTGACGAACGACTCTGTTCTCCCCTCTTCACTTGCATGAGCAGACGAAACACACGCTCGCTCTCTCTCTCTCACACACACACAGTATGCATTGGGGACGGGGAAGATCTCAAATAACCGCTGAGGACTATGATTTTTGACCGGACTTGGTTCGATTTCTCTCTGTAAACCTCGGTGTTTGATTCTGGGTGAGGATTACAATGGAGCATTTTAAAGTAATTTAAACAGGAGCGGTTGTTCCAAAGACGTGACTATCTGTGCCTCCCAATTCGTAGATCGTCAGGTAGCCTAAGGAGAGAAAACAGAGCTTGGAATCCTTGTCGGGAATCTGACATTCTTTTGCTGTTACAATGTGTTGTTGGTGGGATCATTGTGGGATGGATGATTCGAATAGACGAGTTCATCTTTTACTGACCAATTCAATAGGCTCCATATCGCTGGAAGCCTGGCCATGTAACGTGCTTAGCTTACGTAGGCTATCAATCACAGTCGTAGGCTACATTTGTCAAAATACCCAAAAATCTAATCTACTTTTATTAAAAACGAATTGCCTATGATTGTATAATTTTACACTATATTGTAGACTATTTACTATAGGGGTAATGTAGATAGGTTAGGCTACAGACAGTTGGCTAGGGCTATAGCGATGGTTACGGCCTTTCGTTCTCCCAAAGTCGTACTTCTGTGCGCCTGTCATGTTAGCCAACTGGTTGTCTTTTCCACGTAGCGACAACCATTTACAAATTAATACTGTTATAGCCTAGGCTACTGAACTAGCATCATGAAGCGGAGCCCTGTACTTAGATGGAACATTGACATAGGCTACCTGTAAGGTTTTGCTGTGAACTATTACATTGTAGTAATTTAGCAGACGCTCTTATCCAGAGCGACTTACAGTTAGTGAGTGCATACATTTTCATACTGGCCCCCCGTGGGACACGAACCCACAACCCTGGCGTTGCAAGCGCCATGCTCTACCAACTGAGCTACACGGGGCATAGCATCAATGACATGACTTCGCTGCACTCACCTGTGCGCGTGGGTCTTCTTGTAGTCAGGAGAAATACATTTATATTGGAGAGAGTTATTGGAAAATGGTGATGTTCTCGCGGGGATGTGATAGACAGTTCTGCTAATTAGCTGGCCCCAAACAGAGCGCCCTGTTGTCAAGGCAACCCAACTCAATTAAATTACATCGACTGTCTGTCAGCTGCTGTAACATAATTTATTTTCCCGCGTAGAAGAGACTCGTCGGATTGCTCTTCCAACAGTTCCAAATTGGAAACAGTTGTCCTCATCACATCTCTCATGTGCCATACCAGTCTATGGTTAATAAGTTAGAGTGAGTAAGCTATTTTGTTTATTTTTTTCACTTCTAAAAGTGAATAAGAGTGCAATAGGCATAGGCTCCAATCTGTGAGAATGCTACTTGAATAATGACATTGAAATTGTAGTGTAGTGTAGGCCTATCTGTTTATCAATGTTCTTACGTGGGACATGTCATCCCCAAAAGAGTCAACGTTCCCGCAGCGCCTAGCCTACTTCAATACAGAATGCGCGTGTTGTGTTGGTGTGCAGCTCAACCACTTTCTTTTGATACAATTTCAAGTGAACACGGTATGGAGTTAAACCATTGGAACCGCAAGACGAATGCGTTTGCTTGCGTCTCTCATAGAGCCTATTTTTAGGAAGAAGAAACCAGCTCGCACCCGTCTGTAATTAAAGGGAGCGCAGGGTCCAATCTGGGTGCTGGGTGTTTACCATGGCGTGTAACTGTAAAACAGGTCCTGGTTTCATCCGCCTCTGGTGGAGCATGACTAGTTTTATAACAGGGGGAATGAGTGTTTTCTTTTATCAGAGACTGCTGTGGTAAAACAAATCCCCGGATACAGGCGGATTAAGCCATATAAACATGACTGTTACCTCAATTATATATACAGAGGGGGAGAGAAGGAGAGAGGGAAAGGGAGAGAGATTGAGAAAGAGAGGGACAGATAGTATAGGGAATTTGAGAAAGGGAGAACGAAAGGAGGGGAGAAGGATAGATGGGGAATAGATAGAGAAAGGGAGAAAGAGTGTGAGGGAAAAGAGAGAATGCGAGTGGGGAGAGAGAGTCACTCACTTGAAGGACAGTGTTTAGTGACAGCTGTGGGTAAATCAATCATAGAGACGCATGATTTGGAAGTTTGTCCTCTTATTTGAAGGTTAGGGCTACAATGGCCTGGTTATGTGAAGGTTGCAGTTTAGTTATATGATGGTTACGATCTGTTTGTGTGTGTCATAGTGAAAGGCATCTGCAGTACTTGACTGCATGGTGTCTGTTTCCCACAGACCTCACTGCCTGAAATACTCAACATACCTCCACTGACAGAGACAGAGAGAGAAAGACCAAGATATGGGGTTGGGCAACAGAGAATGGGGAACAGAGAGAGGTCATGGACTTAAGTATAGTTTTCAGTATAGGACGGTAGTGTATAAAGTATGTCAGTGTGAGTGTGTGGGAGAAATGTGGAGTATTTAGAAGAGTCAGGTTGCATGAGGTATGTGTGTAACATTGTGTTCTCCAGCTAGTTTTGTGCTGTTATGATAGAATGATAATGACAATGATTATAACAATAGTAACACACAAATATTTTTCAAGTCTCTCTCTCTTTCTTTCTCCCTCTCCTTTACCTGACTGTCTAACACTGACCCCCTCTCTCTCTGTCCTCCAGGAGTCTAGGTGGTGGTGGTGTCCATGGGTCCCGTCATGCCCCCCAGTAAGAAGCCTGAGGTGTCTGGCATCAGTGTAGCCAGCGCCAGCCTATCCCACCTCTACCAGACCGGCTCGCTGTCCCGTGCCCTGCAGGAGGCTGAGGAACTCGACCTGGTCCTCCCCGTCCACCTGGCCCTCCCCTTGGCGCCCCTCCCCGGTGGGGCCGCCAAACCCGAGAAAGGCACCGCCACTCCGGGTATGGAGGACGAAGAGTTGACCAACCTCAACTGGCTCCACGAGAGCAAGAACCTGCTCAACAGCTTCGGAGACCCCGTGCTGCGCAGCGTCAGCCCCGTGGGCGGCGAGGGGGGCGGGGGCGGTACCCGCGGCGACGGGGACCACGACGACACCCCACCGTCGCCGTCGATGGTGGGTGGGGACCTTCCATACGACGCCCAGCGTAACCCTAACTGTAAGCCGCCCTATTCATTCAGCTGTCTGATTTTCATGGCGATTGAGGACGCTCCGTCCAAGAGGCTGCCCGTGAAGGAGATATACAACTGGATCCTGGAACACTTCCCCTACTTCGCCAACGCTCCCACGGGCTGGAAGAACTCTGTCAGGCACAACCTGTCCCTCAATAAGTGCTTCAAGAAGGTGGACAAGGACAGGAGCCAGGTAAGAAGTAGGAGGAAGAGGAGCACACACAGAAATGAATGTAGCACGCAAGCACACACGTGCACAGATGCATACATACACATTCAAATGAATCATGCACATACACTACCGTTCAAAAGTTTGGGGTCACTTAGACATTTTATTTTTTTCGAAAGAAAAGCAATTTTTTTGTCCATTAAAATAACATCAAATTGATCACAAATACAGTGTAGACATTGTTAATGTTGTAAATGGCTATTGTAGCTGGAAACGTCTGATTGTTAATGGAATTTCTACATAGGCGTACAGAGGCCCATTATCAGCAACCATCAGTCCTGTGTTCCAATGGCACGTTGTGTTTGCTAATCCAAGTTTATCATTTTAAAAGGCTAATTGATCATAAGAAAACCCTTTTGCAATTATGTTAGCACAGCTGTTTGCGCTGTTCTGTGAAGGGAGTAGGACACAGCGTTGTACGAGATCTTCAGTTTCTTGGCAATTTCTCACATGGAATAGCCTTCATTTCTCAGAACAAGAATAGACTGACGAGTTTCAGAAGAAAGTTCTTTGTTTCTGGCAATTTTGAACCTGTAATCGAACCCACAATTGCTGATGCTCCAGATACTCAACTAGTCTCAAGAAGGCCAGTTTTATTGCTTCTTTAATCAGCACAACAGTTTTCAGCTGTGCTAACATAATTGCAAAATAGTTTTCTAATGATCAATTAGCCTTTTAAAATGATAAACTTGGATTAGCAAACACAACGTGCCATTGGAACACAGGACTGATGGTTGCTGATAATGGTCCTCTGTACACCTATGTAGATATTCCATAAAAAATCAGCCGTTTCCAGCTACAATAGCCATTTACAACATTAACAATGTCTACACTGTATTTCTGATCAATTTGATGTTATTTTAATGGACTTAAAAATGGCTTTTCTTTCGAAAACAAGGACATTTCTAAGTGACCCCAAACTTTTGAACGGTAGTGTATATAGTTAGAGGTTGACACGGGAACAGGACTCCCGCAGGCCTTGCGGATCCCACGGGATTCTGGCAGGAATGGGAGTCAAGTTCAGGACAGGACGGGACAGTATCAACAGTCCACAGGAAGGCAGTACAGGAATAGTTATTTTTAAAAATTTATGGAAGGAAATATGTAATGTGTGGAGCATTTCATAAAAAAAAAATGACTGGGCTTAATTTAGTAAAAAAAGAAAGATAAGGGTAATTTCCCCCCTCCCTTCCCCAGCTCACTCTTGCGCCTCGCTCCAGTTGTAGTTGTAGTCACTATAGGCTACCTCAGATGCCAATCTACTTCAGTAGGCTAAATGATGAATCCTTCAATAGAGCAATTGCAACGTCTTGTTGCAGCCAAGGAAGGACCCATCACTAACATTAACATTAGAGCCAACAAAAGAGTGATGTTTTAGCTAAATTTGATGGAGTTGTCTTTAACATTGAAGGAACCGAGTACACGGCTTGCAAAAAATGCTGCGTTTTATTTAATCAAATAGGCTACCAACCAGAGAGCGGGACAAGCGACCTGAAGTTGCATAGCTGCTTTTCTCCCAACAACTGTACCATCGAGCCCAATTGTTTGCGTATTTAACTAAACCCGTGCCATCTGAGGGGAAGAGTGAAATAAAAATAGATTGAATTATGCAGTACTGCTGCTCAGGAAAAAATATGTAGACTACCGGTCAAAAGTTTTAGAACACCTACTCATTCAAGGGTTTTTCTTTATTTTTACTATTTTCTACATTGTAGAATAATAGTGAAGACATCAAAACTATGAAATAACACATATGGAATCATGTAGTAACCAAAAAAGTGTTAACCAATCAAAATATATGTTATATTTGAGATTCTTCAAATAGCCACCCTTTGCCTTGATGACAGCATTGCACACTCTTGGCATTCTCTCAACCAGCTTCACCTGGAATGCTTTTCCAACAGTCTTGAAGGAGTTCCCACATATGCTGAGCACTTGTTGGCTGCTTTTCCTTCACTCTGCGGTCCGACTCATCCCAAACCATCTCAATTTGGTTGAGGTCGGGGGATTGTGGAGGCCAGGTCATCTGATGCAGTACTCCATCACTCTCCTTCTTGGTAAAATAGACCTTACACAACCTGGAGGTGTGTTGGGTCATTGACCTGTTGAAAAACAAATGATAGTCCCACTAAGCCCAAACCAGATGGGATGGCGTATCGCTGCAGAATGCTGTGGTAGCCATGCTGGTTAAGTGTGCCTTGAATTCTAAATAGATCACAGACAGTGTTACCAGCAAAGCACCCCCACACCATAACACCTCCTCCTCTATGCTTTACGGTGGGAAATACACATGTGGAGATCATCCGTTCACCCACACCGCGTCTCACAAAGACACGGCGGTTGGAACCAAAAGTCTCCAATTTGGACTCCAGACCAAAGGACACATTTCCACCGGTCTAATGTCCATTGTTCGTGTTTCTTGGCCCAAGCAAGTCTCTTCTTCTTATCGGTGTCCTTTAGTAGTGGTTTCTTTGCAGCAATTCGACCATGAAGGCCTGATTCACACAGTCTCCTCTGAACAGTTTATTTTTTATTTTATTTTATTTTTTACCTTTATTTAACCAGGTAAGCCAGTTGAGAACAAGTTTTCATTTACAACTGCGACCTGGCCAAGATAAAGCCACCATGGCAACGTGCAGATTTAAACGATTAATAGCACTAAGGGGCAGGGCGCTGAGTGCCAGGCCGTACAGATCAAGCCAGATAAGATTATCAAAACCAAAACAAACATTTCATCTGCATTGAAATAGAACATGCCATTTACAAATAGAAGAGTTGGTCTATATTGACCAGTATTTAGAGGTTACTTTGACAATCTCTGTTTATTTTATTTATTTATTTTTATTTCACCTTTATTTAACCAGGTAAGCCAGTTGAGAACAAGTTTTCATTTACAACTGCGACCTGGCCAAGATAAAGCAAAGCAGTGCGATTAAAAACAACAACACAGAGTTACATATGGGGTAAACACTGTTGTTGAGATGTGTCTGTTACTCTGTGAAGCATTTATTTGCGCTGCAATTTCTGAGGCTGGTAACTCTCATTAACTTATCCTCTGCAGAAGAGGGAACTCTGGGTCTTCCTTTCCTGTGGCGGTCCTCATGAGAGCCAGTTTCATCATAGCACTTGATGGTTTTTGCGACTGCACTTGAAGAAACTTTCAAAGTTCTTGAAATGTTCCGTATTGACTGACCTTCATTTCTTAAAGTAATGATGGACTGTCGTTTCTCTTTGCTTATTTGAGCTTTTCTTGCATAATATGGACTTGGTCTTTTACCAAATAGGGCTGTCTTCTGTAAACCCCCCCTACCTTGTCACAACACAACCGATTGGCTCAAACGCATTAAGAAGGAAAGAAATTCCACAAATTAACTTTTAAGAAGGCACACCTGTTAATTGAAATGCATTCCAGGTGACTACCTCATGAAGCTGGTTGAGAGAATGCCAAGAGTGTGCAAAGCTGTCATCAAGGCAAAGGGTGGCTATTTGAAGAATCTCAAAAATAACATATATTTTGATTTGTTTAACACTTTTTTGGTTACTACATGATTCCATATGTGTTATTTCATAGTTTTGATGACTTCACTATTATTCTACAATGTAGAAAATAGTAAAAATAAAGAAAAACCCTTGAATGAGTAGGTGTTCTACAACTTTTGACCGGTAGTGTATATATATTTTTAATGTTGTTAATGTGTTGTGAATGTTCATACAGTATGTGCGCAGTGCTCAGCTGTAGGCTACAGCTTTCTTCCGGTGCTGTACTAAGCAGACCATCCTGCTGGGGTCTAGGTCCTCATCCTCCAGCTGGGGTCTAGGTCCTCATCCTCCTGCTGGGGTCTAGGTCCTCATCCTCCTGCTGGGGTCTAGGTCCTCATCCTCCAGCTACATTTAGGTCTTTTAGAATACGCTCTTATCCAGAGCGTCTTGGTCTCCAGTCAGTGCATTTAACTAAGATAGGTAAGACAACCACATATCACAGTCGCATTTTGCATTACTGAAATAATCATTTTCAATACTTCCGAAACAAATACAATAATCTACACATTTCTGCGTGCAAAAATGAGCACGGGACGGGAAGGGAGTGATTTTTATCGGAAAGGGACAGGAAAGTTCCATTGTTATAGAACTGTTGCGGGATCAGGACAGTACAGGAAAATAATTGACAGGACAAGACAGGACAGGAATGAATTTTCACTCCCATGGCAACCTCTAATACGCACCTGCATGCGTATACACACACACACACACACACACACACACACACACACAGATGCACACACACACTTGCCATAGTCAAGTACAGACAAAACCCTATCCTGTTATCGCTGTGATATGCCTGTTTTTTAAATGTCATTGATGTTTTGTTTGAATTGTAAATTCCTGCACTGCAGCTAAACCTTTCAGATTACTGTTTGATAAATTCATTGCTATTCACTTGTAAAGAGTAAAGTCCCATTTATGTGTGTTTCTCTTTGTTCTTCAAGAGAGAAAATCTGGTACATTGAAAACAAAGGAAACATTCTGTATGATGTAATCCTGCTCTGTGTGCGTACATGCATGTGTGTGAACAGTGGCTGACGCATTAAGATAATATACTTCTGGGAAGTATCAGATTTTCTTATGCTAATGATACATTTCACTACTTTTAACAATTTCCACAGAACATTTTAGAAAAACACATTCACTTGAAGAACATTGCAGATGCAAAGTTTGGTAACAGAATGACGGTTTGTGTTGTTGGTGCCGTCATTCTGTTACCAAACTTTGCATTGGTACTGTTCTTCAAATACACGTGGTTTTATAACATTTCCAGTGGAAATTGTTAAAAGTCGTCCATGTGCATAGTGTTTTATCGTTTGTTTAACTTTGCAATCATTCGTTTTTGTTTGAAATACATTTTAAAGTGAACATTCGGAATCTCAGCATCATTCTGTTACCGTGGAATTGCCCCTAATACAGATTATACCATGACGCCACAATCATGTCACTGACTGGGACTGGTTTAATAGATTTACTTTAGTACATTACCAGTGTGTGTGTGTGTATGTGTGTGTGTGTGTGTATGTGTGTGTGGAACAGTAAAGCCGTTCCATGTGACTCACAGTTCGCTACCATTTTCTAAGTGCTGTATACCTGTCTCCATGGCAACAACACTGCCATTGTCATGGAAAGCCAGCAGTTGCTGTAGCAACAGAGAAACTTATGTGACTGTGTGTGTGTGTGCAACGCTTGCTCTTTTGTCCAGGCATGTGTTTATAATGTTCATATTATATGAATAATAATGCATGGATGTGTGTGTTTAGATTTCTTTGTGTCTGTGCACTTGTGCGTGCTTGTGTGCATACTAGGCATGCATTCACGCACGCACACAGGTGTAGCATGCATAATACATTCACTTATCGCGCTAGACTGGAAAAATCTGGAAACCACCCCGTCGAAACTGGATGTTGAAACCACCCCGTCTTTTAACTATCGACCAATCAGTTTCAATGATTTATATCCTGTAAGCTTTTAGCACATATACTGCTTAGCTTTCTCTTTCATCGTTCCAATCTTTGTTAATGAGTTATTAATGATGATAACAGGACTTGTGTGTGTCAACAGGCCACTTTTCAGAGTGGAGTGTTTGTATTGTGTCATTCACAGAGCTATTCCATCCAGACTATTCCATTTGTCTGTTTTAATGAATGGAGGTGTGTGTAAACATGTTCTATGTTTGTGTATGTGTGTGTGTGTGTGTGTGTGTGTGTGTGTGTGTGTTAAACTGTTTAATGAATGAGTGAGATGATTGTGTCTGTTTTCATTAGACATTCAATGATAATGCATTAATCTATTACCTACGTTATGGAGAGGAGGACAGGAGAGTAGAGGAGAGGAGGAGGAAGAGGGGAAGAGAAGAGAGGACAGGAGAGGAGGGGAGGGGAGGGGAGAGGAGAGGTGACGAGGAGGAGATGAAGTGAGGAGGAGGAGAGAAGAGGGGACAGGCCAGGAGAGGAGGGGAGATGAGAGGAGAGGTGACGAGGAGGAGATGAAGTGAGGAGGAGGAGAGAAGAGGGGACTGGAGAGGAGAGGAGGAGTGGATTGGATGAAGATGTGAGGTTTTGTCACTGGTTAAAGTGGTAGTGTGATTGAATGTGGTATGTAGAGGTCTTTATGTTGCCTACTGTAAGGGATGTCCTTGAATGGAGTGGTTCAAACTGTGTGTGTGTATTAGCAGGATTCCTGCAGATGCCTGCTGTGTGTGCGTGTTTGTGTGTATGTGTGTGGATGTGGATGTGGCAGTCAAAGTGTCCTTGGTTTCCATGACGCTGTTTATGAACACAATGTTTCAGTTTGACACCTCATGACCGTGTACACACACACACACACACACACACACACACACACACACTCACACACAGTCCTATATCTATGTGCAAATGCCACTTTAGTGCTCTCTCTCTCTCTCTCTCTCTCTCTCTCATGGTAAACATTGATTTAAACCTTGATTAATAACACTGTTTTTTCTTGCGTTTCTGTGGTCACCATGGCAACGTGCAGATTTAAACGATTAATAGCACTAAGGGGCAGGGCGCTGAGTGCCAGGCCGTACAGATCAAGCCAGATAAGATTATCAAAACCAAAACAAACATTTCATCTGCATTGAAATAGAACATGCCATTTACAAATAGAAGAGTTGGTCTATATTGACCAGTATTTAGAGGTTACTTTGACAATCTCTGTTTATTTTATTTATTTATTTTTATTTCACCTTTATTTAACCAGGTAAGCCAGTTGAGAACAAGTTCTCATTTACAACTGCGACCTGGCCAAGATAAAGCAAAGCAGTGCGTTAAAAACAACAACACAGAGTTACATATGGGGTAAAACAAAACGTACAGTCAATAACACAATAGAAAATCTATATACAGTGTGTGCAAATGTAGTAAGTTATGGAGGTAAGGCAATAAATAGGTCAATTTAGGATTAACACTGGAATGATAGATGTGCAGAAGATGATGTGCAAATAGAGATACTGGGGTGCAAATGAGCAAAATAAATAACAATATGGGGATGAGGTAGTTGGGTGGGCTAATTACAGATGCTTAAAGTTAGTGAGGGAGATAAGTCTCCAGCTTCAGAGATTTTTGCAGTTCGTTCCAGTCATTAGCAGCAGAGAACTGGAAGGAATGGCGGCCAAAGGAGGTGTTGGCTTTGGGGATGACCAGTGAGATATACCTGCTGGAGCGCATACTACGGGTGGGTGTTGCTATGGTGACCAATGAGCTAAAATAAGGCGGGGTTTTGCCTAGCAGAGATTTATAGATGACCTGGAGCCAGTGGGTTTGGCGACAAATATGTAGTGAGGGCCAGCCAATGAGAGCGTACAGGTCACAATGGTGGGTAGTAAATGGGGCTTTGGTGACAAAACGGATGGCACTGTGATAGACTACATCCAATTTGCTGAGTAGAGTGTTGGAGGCTATTTTGTAAATGACATCGCCGAAGTCAAGGATCGGTAGGATAGTCAGTTTTACGAGGGCATGTTTGGCAGCATGAGTGAAGGAGGCTTTGTTGCGAAATAGGAAGCCGATTCTAGATTTAATTTTGGATTGGAGATGCTTAATGTGAGTCTGGAAGGAGAGTTGACGGTCTAACCAGACACCTAGGTATTTGTAGTTGTCCACATATTCTAAGTCAGACCCGCCGAGAGTAGTGATTCTAGTCGGGCGGGCGCAAGCAACGTTCGATTGAAGAGCATGCATTTAGTTTTACTAGTGTTTAAGAGCAGTTGGAGGCTACGGAAGGAGTGTTGTATGGCATTGAAGCTCGTTTGGAGGTTTGTTAACACAGTGACCAATGAAGGGCCAGATGTATACAAAATGGTGTCGTCTGCATAGAGGTGGATCTGAGAGTCACCAGCAGCAAGAGCGACATCATTGATATACACAGAGAATAGAGTCAGCCCGAGAATTGAACCCTGTGGCACCCCGATAGAGACTGCCAGAGGTCCAGACAACAGGCCCTCCGATTTGACACATTATTGCTGAATGAGTGCATGTAAATCTCTGTGAGTGTGTGTGTTTGTTTGTGATTGTGTGTGTGTGTGTCATTGAGATTAATGTGTGTAATGCTTGCTAATGGGGCAGGCTTATTACTGTTGTAAAAAGGTGTGGCCTTTTAGCTCTGTTAGTCTGTGAGGTTCAGCTGTGTGTGTGTTTGTGTCCTGTTAGCTGTTTGGTTCAGCAGTTTAATTATTTACACAGAGGAACATGGTCGACACAGAGGGATGAGACACCGGGGCAAGAGCATCTGCAATCTCCTCTTTCTCTCTCTCTTTCTCTCTCTCTCTCTCTCTCTCTCTCTCTCTCTCTCTCTCTCTCTCTCTCTCTCTCTCTCTCTCTCTCTCTCTCTCTCTCTCTCTCTCTCTCTCTCTCTCTCTCTCTCTCTCAATTAATTCATTAATTACATTCAAGGGCTTTATTGGCATGGGAAACACATGTTTAGATTGCCAAAGCAAGTGAAATAAATAATAAACAAAAGTGAAATAAACAATCAAAAATGAACAGTAAACATTACACTCACAAAAGTTCCAAAGGAATAGAGACATTTCAGATGTCATATTATGTATATATACAGTGTTGTAACAATGTGCAAATAGTTAAAGGACTAAAGGGAAAATAAATAAACATAAATATGGGTTGTATTTACAATGGTGTTTGATCTTCACTGGTTGACCTTTTCTTGTGGCAACAGGTCACACATCTTGCTGCAGTGATGGCACACACCTAATAGATATGTGAGTTTATCAAAATTGGATTTGTTTTCGAATTCTTTGTGAGTCTGTGTGATTTGAGGGAAATATGTGTTTCTAACATGGTCATACATGTTAGGAAGTGCAGCTCAGTTTCCACCTCATTTTATGGGCAGTGTGCACATAGCCTGTCTTCTCTTGAGACGGCGGCCTCTCTCAATAGCAAGGCTATGCACACTGAATCTGTACATAGACGGCGGCCTCTCTCAATAGCAAGGCAATGCACACTGAGTCTGTACATAGACGGCGGCCTCTCTCAATAGCAAGGCTATGCACACTGAGTCTGTACATAGTCAACGCTTTCCTCAATTTTGGGTCAGCCAGGTATTCTGCCACTGTGTACTCTCTGTTTAGGGCCAAATAGCAGTAAATTTTGCTCCGTTTTTTGGTAATTCTTTCCAATGTGTCAAGTAATTCTCTTTTTGTTTTCTCATGATTTGTTTGGGTCTAATTGTGTTGCTGTCCTGGGGCTCTGTGGGGTGTGTTTGTGTTTGAACAGAGCCCCAGGACCAGCTTGCTTAGGGGACGCTTCTCTAGGTTAATCGCTCTGTAGGTGATTTCTCTCTCTTTCTCTCTCTCTCTCTCTCTCTCTCTCTCTCTCTCTCTCTCTCTCTCTCTCTTTCTCTCTCTCTCTCTCTCTCTCTCTCTCTCTCGCTCTCTCGCTCTCTCTCTCTCATAGTGCATATTGGGTGTATTACCTGCAGAAGTCGTTGAGGTTATGCTGATGCTACTAACAGACTGTACTGTAGCTGTAAACTCTGCTTAATAACACAGCAGCAGGTCAGGGCAGATCCTGTGGTCGCTCTGCCCCTAGTCATCCCCCACCAGGGATCCTCTGCCACTATCCTTGGCCTGCCCTGCTCTCTCTCTGATCTCCTGAGCCACCTGTCCCTCTGCCTCCAGTCCCCTGTCCTCCAGCCTCGCACTCTGCCCATCTGTGAACTCTTGGGCTATGTGCCTGCTGATGTGTGCCCGGTCCCTATACCCACTGTCTCATGTCCCCTACCCCCAGCCCCTATCCTCAGTCCCCAGTTCATGGTCTCTACCACCCCCCCCCTCCTGATGATGTGTGCCCTGGCCAGATGTTATCCTCTGTGTTGACAGATGTTAGCCTGCCAGGGTTAGCTGGTGTTAGCACGCACATCCACTGCTACGCGCCCAACCTCTCACTCGCTCTCTCTTGCTCTCCAGTGGACATAGATCTGTTACAGGAATATTTTCCCAGATCTTCAAACATTAAAGGGGCAGAAAACACTTCCATTGTCTTGTAGCTATTGTTGGTGGAAGGAGGGGTAATGTGATGTGGGTGTTCATTGCCAAAAAGACCATGAAATCAGTCAGCCTACTCATCACACATACAGTGGCTAATTCAATTGGGACGTTTTTAGTAGGTCAATTTGAAGGGTGACACTGTAAATAGCTATAGTTCAGAGATCCCTCTCTGTTCTCTGTGTGTTGTGACTCATAGGCCAGGGGAGTTCATGTTAGACAAGAGAAGCCCTTCAGTCTGCTGGTTTATAGACCTCCTTTTATAGAGGGGGTAGAGCGAGAGGGAGAGAGGGTGGAAAAAGAGAGAGAGGGAGGGCAGAAAGAGAGAGAGGGAGAGAGATGGCTGGAGAAGACGGAGGGGGATTTTTTTATTTAAAAACCTTTATTGGCCCAATAGTTACATCATTAAAAGCACAAACCTTACTACATTTTAACGGACCTAGAAAGTTAGAACCAAGCCCCCCTCCTCGTCCAGGAGAGAGAGAGAGGGAGAGGGATACCCACGTTATTTGTCTTCTGTTCATCGGCGGAGGAGTCAAATTGTTGCATTCATCCGACCAGCCTTTTACTCTTTCTCTCTCAGGAGATAGAGGAGGAGAGGAATGTTGTTGTGACAACTAAAGATAACTGTGGTGGATTGTCATAGCAGACAATGACAGGGGATGAGATCACCGTGCTCTCTCTCTGTGTGTGTGCGTGCAGGTAGCTTAGTGGTTAAGAGCGTTGTGCCAGTAACCGAAAGGTCGCTGGTTCAAATCCCTGAGCCGACTAGGTGAAAAATCTGTCGATGTGCCGTTGAGCAATGCACTTAACCCTAATTGCTCCTGTAAGTCGCTCCGGATAAGAGCGTCTGCAAAATGACTAATTATTATTACTATGCGAGGGGAGCCCATGGTATGAAGCATTCTCTAGCATGGTAACACTGATTGAGCGCTAGTCTGGACAGACTTAAAGAGAGGGCGAGAGGGAGGACTAGAGTGACATTCTAACAGTTGAATTAATGCTAACGAGAGGGGATATCTCAGTGATACGTTCACTGTTAATCCTGGCAGCGCGTGCTCAAAGGGAAAAACTGAAGTCTTGTCATGCTGGAGTGAATCTTAATGCTTCATGCTTTCTTCACTCTGAGTTGATTTACTTTTTAACTGCAAAGACAAGGGAATTGATCCCACAGTACCTCAATACAGCAGAGATTTTAGTGGCTGTACCAGTGTGACAAAATGGAGAATGTATTCCTATAAATAAACAGTGTGAATGTGTTTGTGTGTGTGCACGCGTGTGTATGTGTGTGTAGGTCCTCTGTGATCTATCCTCCGGACACTACCACTCTTTGAAAGGTGATCTTCACTAATTAGGATGATAAAGCTAATTAAACGCAGCTAATAATCCTTAATAATCCTCAATCTCTCTCCATATCTTTCCCTCTCCTCATCTTCCCATCTCTCTCTTTCTCGCTTTCAATCTCTATCCCTGTCTTCTGATTGCCCTTTCTCTCTCTGTCTGTCTGTCTCTCTCTGTCTCTCTCTGTCTCTCTCTGTCTCTCTCTGTCTCTCTCTCTCTCTCTCTCTCTCTCTCTCTCTCTCTCTCTCTCTCTCTCTCTCTCTCTCTCTCTCTCTCTCTCTCTCTCTCTCTCTCTCTCTGCCCTCCACTGGCTCTAATAGAGGGTGGAAGTCAGAGTGGATTCAGGATAGGGTTGGTGTTTCAGAGTTCCTTGGCCTGTAGCTTGCTTTAGGTTTGTTTAGTTGGACCTTCACTTGTACAGTTCAAAGTACACTGTTAGTTGCCAGATTGCTAGTTCACATGGAAAAGTGTTAGGCTGCGTTTTTGTAGGTTGGCGAAGCATGGGACTCAGTGACTTTATAATAACATTGTAGAAGGACACTAGACATTAATTAAAGTGATGCTCCAGAGCTTTTGTATAATTTCAGCCAGTAGTTATGAAAGTAGTGGTCACAAGCCAAAACGGGTCCCTGAAAATTGTGCACAATTGTGTACTATGTCATCCATTTCGTATTATACAGTATGTTACGTCCTGCAAAAAGATAAATCGTACAGTATGTTACGAATTTGTAAGTGCTTAAAATCCCAGACTGCTTCTTTAACAGAACTTAATGACACTTTTGGAAAGTGTTCTGTGTGACTAATGTTGTAAGACGCACTAACCATATACAATTTGATAGAGGCTTGGAGAGATGCTGTTTGGGGCAAGCTATTTGTGCGGATTATTTTGGATGGGGTGTGACGTTAGTTGAGCTATATCTCCTTTTTTTTCCATTGACTGTCTCTCTCTCTCTCTCTCTCTCTCTCTCTCTCTCTCTCTCTCTCTCTCTCTCTCTCTCTCACTCACTCTCACTCTCACTCTCACTCTCACTCTCACTCTCACTCTCACTCTCACTCTCACTCTCACTCTCTCTCTCTCTCACTCTCCCTCTCTATCTCTCACACTTTTGTTCCACTGTGAAATGGAGGAAATAAAGGCTGTAATTAAGGAATTGAAATATAGGAAGTCGTCAGCGCTCCATAAATCCGCTGCTCCAGGCCAGGGTTAGGACAGTGTTGTTCCAATGTTGTTCCTCACAGATCCACCATTCACAGTGGAGGAGAGAGAGATGACGGGATGACAGGAGGAGGAAGGGAGGGATGGATAGATGGAAGGAGAGGAAAAGGAGTGGATGATGTTAGTAGGCTCTGGGCTGCGTTTTTTAATGGGAGAACAGGATCAATTGAATAGAGGAGGGAGGAGGAGAGGAGAGAGGGATAGAGAAGAAGGAGTATGAGAGGAGGGTAAAAGGAATAGAGTAAGAGAGGAAGATAATGATAGTGAGCTGTGTTTTTTTGCGTGAGAAAAGGAGGAATTCAGGGGTAGGAGGAGAGGAGGAGGAGGAGGAGGAGGAGGAGGAGGATGAGGATGATAATAGAGGGCTGTGTTATTTAGCGCGGGGGGCTGATAGGATTAACTGGATGGGCCGTGAGATGGAGGGATGAATCATCAGAGAGCGAGAGCGAGACAGGGAGGGAAAGAGAGGGAGAGAGGGCGAAAGAGCCTTCTGCCAGGACCATCAAACACCCGCTTTCACACACACACACACACACGCTACACACTCCGCGCAGCACGCCTGTTGCCTTGGATACCACTGTAATCCAACTGCCTCCCCCTCCCTACATCCTCCATTCATCTCTCTGTCTCTCTGTCTCCCTCCATTCTTTCTCTCTGTCTCTCTGTCTCCCTCCATTCTTTCTCTCTGAGTGGGACGACCACTGTAATGCAACCAAGCCCCCCTCCTTCTTTCTCTCTCCCTCTCTCCACTCCCCCTCACACCTCTCTCCCATTTGCTCTCCCTCTCTCCTTCTCTCCCTTTCTCCACTCCCCCCTCAACCCTGTCTCTTCCTCTTTCCTTTTCTCTCTCTCTCTCTCTCTCTCTCTCTCTCTCTCTCTCTCTCTCTCTCTCTCTCTCTCTCTCTCACAGTTTTTTCCCTCTGATCGGGGGTTGTATTGAGTGTACTGTCTCAGAGCGGAGAGTTGTAAATCAGTGGGAAAGTGTGTGTGTGTGTGTGTTTGCGAGGGAAAGTGCTCTAAAGCCCATCGATTCTTTCCTGATTACTGAACGTTTGGAATTCCAGCTGGCACCGCCCCTTCTCTCTCTGAGAGACGGAAAGAAATAATCCCACAACTCAAGAGGAAACACACAAACACACACACACACGTATGCGCTCACGTATACACGCACACACACACACGTTTGTGCCTTTATGTCTTGTGCCATAACTTCATGGTAAACCTGTTTGATATTGCATTGTGGTAGCTTTTCATTTAAGCATCAGACAATAAACATATTTTATCCTAAAGCTGTCACTAAGTTAATGACCCTGTGTGAAATAGGCCTTAAAACCTGCCACTACACTAGCTTTCTCTCAATGTTCTTCCTCTCCTGCGATTAATTACTGGTTGGTAATTAGAATTGATTGTCTTTGTTTAAAGGCAGCACAATAACTTTTTTCACATTCAGACACAAACCTGGGATGGTTGATAATTAGGGCAGAAAATATGTTGGTTTGAAATTAGATCGATGTTTTGTGTTCGTTTGGCTTTGTTTATGTGGTTTAGGGTCTGATGTACACTACATTACCAACAGTATGTGGACACCTGCTCGTCGAATATCTCATTCCAAAATCATGGGCATTAATATGGAGTTGGTCCCCCCTTTGCTGCTATAACAGCCTCCACTCTTCTGGGAAGGCTTTCCATTAGATGTTGGAACATTGCTGCAGGGACTTGCTTCCATTCAGCCACAAGAGCATTAGTGAGGTCGGGCACTGATGTTGGGCGATTAGGCCTTGCTCACAGTCGGCGTTCCAATTCATCCCAAAGGTCAGGGCTCTGTGCAGGCCAGTCAAGTTCTTCCACACCGATCGTAACAAACCATTTCTGTATGGACCTCGCTTTGTGCATGTGGGCATTGTCATGCTGAAACAGGAAAGGGCCTTCCCCAAACTGTTGTCACAAAGTTGGAAGCACATAATCGTCTAGAATGTCATTGTATGCTGTAGTGTTAAGATTTCCCTTCACTGGAACTAAGGGGCCGAGCCCGAACCATGAAAAACAGCCCCAGACCATTATTCCTCCTCCACCAAACTTTACAGTTGGCACTATGCATTCGGGCAGGTAGCGTTCTCCTGGCATCCGCCAAACCCAGATTTGTCCGTCGGACTACAAGATGGTGATTCATCCCTCCAGAGAACGCGTTTCCACTGCTCCAGAGTCCAATGGCAGCAAGCTTTACACCACTCCAGCTGACGCTTGGCATTGCACATGGTGATCTTAGGCTTGTGTGTGGCTGCTTGGCCATGGAAACCCATTTCATGAAGCCCCCGTTGAATAGTTATTGGGCTGACGTTGCTTCCAGAGGCAGTTTGGAACTCGGTAGTGAGTGTTGCAACTGAGGACAGACGATTTTTACGCGCTTCAGCACTCGGCGGTCCCGTTCTGTGAGCTTGTGTGGCCTACCACTACACGGCTGAGCCGTTGTTGCCCCTAGACGTCACTATTTCACAAAAACAGCACTTACAGTTGACCGGGGCAGCTCTAGCAGGGCAGAAATTTGACGAACTGACTTGTTGGAAAGGTGGCATCATATGACGGTGCCACGTTGAAAGTCACTGAGCTCTTCAGTAAGGCCATTCTACTGACAATGTTTGTCTATGGAGATTGCATGGCTGTGTGCTCGATTTTATACATCTGTCAGCAACGGGTGTGGCTGAAATAGACAAATCCACTAATTTGAAGGGGTGTATTCTTAAATTATTCAGACCCCTTTACTTTTTCCACATTTTGTTACGTTACAGCCTTATTCTATAATTGATTTAATAGTTTTTTTCGCTCATCAATCTACACACAATATCCCATAATGACAAAGAAAAAACAGGTTTTTAGAAATGCTTGCAAATGTAAAAAATAAATAAATAATGTAATCACATTTACATAAGTAATCAGACCCTTTACTCAGTACTTTGTTGAAGCACCTCTGGCAGCGATTACAGCCTCGAGTCTTCTTGGGTATGATGTTAAAAGCTTGGCATACCTGTATTTGGGGAGTTTCTCCCATTCCTCTCTGCAGTTCCTCTCAAGCTCTGTCAGGTTGGATGGGGAGCGTTGCTGCACAGTTATTTTTCTGGTCTCTCCAGAGATGTTCGATCGGGTTCAAGTCCGGGCTCTGGCTGGGCCACTCAAGCACATTCAGAGACTTGTCTCGAAGCCACTCCTGCATTGTCTTGGCTGTGTGCTTAGGGTCGTTGTCCTGTTGGAAGGTGAACCTTCGCCCCAGTCTGAGGTCCTGAGTGCTCTGGAGCAGGTTTTCATCAAGTATCTCTCTGTACTTTGCTCTGTTCATCTTTGCCTCGATCCTGACTAGTCTCCCAGTCCCTGCCGTGTATTTTACTGAGGAGTGGCTTCCGTCTGGCCACTCTACCATAAAGGCCTGATTGGTGGAGTGCTGCAGAGATGGTTGTCCTTCTGGAAGGTTCTCCCATCTCCACAGAGGAACTCTAGAGCTCTGTCAGAGTGACCATCGGTTTCTTGGTCACCTCCCTGACCAAGGCCCTTCTCCCCCGATTGCTCAGTTTGGCCGGGCGGCCAGCTCTAGGAAGAGTCTTGGTGGTTCCAAACTTCTTCCATTTAAGAATGATGGAGGCCACTGTGTTGTTGGGGACCTTCAATGCTGCAGAAATTTTTTGGTACCCTTCCCCAGATCTGTTCCTCGACACAATCCTGTCTCGGAGCTCTACGGACAATTCCTTCAACTCATGGCTTGGTTTTTCCTCTGACATGCACTGTCAAATGTGGGACTTTATATAGACAATTGTGAGCCTTTCCAAATAATGTCCAATCAATTGAATTTACCACAGGTGGATTCCAAGTTGTAGAACATGTAGAAAGGATGATCATTGAAAACAGGATGTACCTGAGCTCAATTTCGAGTCTCATAGCAAAGGGTCTGATTACTTACGTAAATAAGGTATCTCTGTTTGTTATTTTTATAAATTTGCAATAAATTCGGAATGACCTGTTTTCAATTTGTCATTATGGGGTATTGTGTGTAGATTGCTGAGGATTTTTATTTATTTAATCCATTTTAGAATAAGGCTGTAACGTAACAAAATGTGGAAAAAGTCAAGGGGTCTGAATACTTTCCGAAGGCATCAGTGTCCCAGTGGAGGCTGCTGAGGGGAGGACGGCTCATAGTTATGGCTGGAATGGAGTCAATGGAATGGAATCAAACACATCAAACACGTGGTTTCCATGTGGATGATACCATTCCATTGACTCCATTCCAGCCATTATTATTAGCCGTCCTCCCCTCAGCAGCCTCCACTGTAGTGTACACACACACACACACACACACACACACACACACACACATATACTTACTGTAGCTGTCAGTAGGATGGTAACGTCATCAGGCTGTCTAAACTGCAGCGTTTTATAAGTATTGCATTTCATGGCCTGATAGAGTTTGTGACAATCTGAAACATGGCCTTAAAGAAGCACCCCCACTGATGGAAAGCTGACAGAATAATTAGGTGTGTGTGTGTCTCTGAGCCTAAAATAACCGTCTGCATCGCTTCTGGCGAAATTGGATCTTTACTCCAAACTTCCTTAAAAAAAAAGTATTCTCCATGTGAAAAGACTGTTTACCAGTGGAGGCTGCTGAGGGGAGGACGGCTCATTATAATGTCTGGAACGGAGCAAATGGAATGGCGTCAGCCATTACCATCAGCTCATCCTCCCCAACCAACCTCCTGTGCTGTTTACATACTGTTGCTGTGATTGTAAGCATATAGCCCTCCTAGCTGTTACTGCATATTGTCCACAAGTTAGCATATCTATAACGACCTATAACAAGTTCAGGTGGTTGTCATGACATGATTGATGTGAGATGTTAGGAGAGAACCTTCAACAGAAATGTGAGTGTGTGCGTGCAGGCGTGTGTATGTGTGGCTGTGCGCACATGCATAATAGCCAGCTCTGGCCAGGGAAGGGACATCATATCCCATAATCCCAGTGTTTACCTAGCTAGCGCTGGAACAAATCATTTAGCTTTAGCCTAGCTCCCTGGAGCCCTGGAGCCTAGAGAGAAAAGTAAATATTAGCGGTTATCCGCCTAGCCTAGGACTGCCTTTAAGATCAATAGGGTAGATTTCTGTGTTTAGCACCTGCTATCACCTGTCCCTCTGTGCAGACTGGTCGCTCCAGTAGACAGGGGCAGAGGCAGTCAGTCACAAGCTCACATACACACACACACACACACACACACACACACACACACACACACACACCCGGGGACACACAGTCTCGTTCTGTCTCTCACAATCTCTCTTTCAATTTCTCTCGCACACACACGGCTGTCTGATATCAAGTCACTGAGCCCAAGGTCATGACTATTGATCTAACCAGAACACAGAGCAGTGCACATTCTGACACACCATAGCACTGAGAGAGAGAGAGAGAGAGAGAGAGAGAGAGAGAGAGAGAGATAGGATGGTTTGGGCGACTATGTCATCTGTTGAAATTACAGACTTTTGACATTGTGATTGCCATTTGGCTCTATCCTTGTTTCCAACCGATCTGGTTGCTATGTGTGTTGCTTTGAGATGACCTGTTCCTTTAATTGGGTATTCTTCACTATATGTTACTGGAAATTAGAAATCCTCAACGCATCCCTTCCTCTCCCTGTAGCAAAGTGCTGATGCTGTCATATGCGGACCATAAAAAAAAAAACACACACAGATTTGTCCTGGTTCAATATTTCTCTCTGGCCTTGTTTTTACGAGAGGCAGGTTTATCGCTTTACTTATTTATCATAATCAAATCCTGCTGGAGGCGAGGTGCGCGCACACACACACACACACACACACACACACACACACACACAGAAAGGCGAAGCCAGAGGTATATAGAGCTTAGAATCAGTCTTATCTGACCTCCATGCACCTCATTAACCAAACCTAGAACAAAAGGAGAGAGAGATGTAGCGAAAGAGGGGAAAAGAAGAGAGACTGGTTATTTCACCTGGTGCTAATGCTGTGACAAACACACATACAGATGGCTGTCAGGGAATAGAGGATAGGAAGGGGGAGGAAGGGTGTGTGTGTTGTATCGGTAAGTGTCTGTGGGACTCTCCGTGACGTCTTGTGGATATGTACTGTACAATAATATGCTATGAATGGAAATACATAATTTATTGGCCATAAATGGCCAATGGAGAGTCTTGTTATTGTGAATCTGTAAAAACAATTCCACTAATTTTCTCTCTTTCTCTCTCCCTCTCCTCCCCATCTCTCTCTCTCTCTTTCTCTCTCTCTCTCTCTCCTCTCTCTCTCTCTCTCTCTCTCTAAAGAGCATTGGAAAGGGGTCCTTGTGGTGTGTAGACCCTGAGTACAGGCAGAATTTGATTCAGGCGTTGAAGAAGACACCTTACCACCCTCACGCCCAGGTCTTCTCTACTCCCCCCACCTCTCCTCAGGCATATCAGAGGTAAGATACACACACACACACACACACACACACACACCACCCCAGGCATATCAGAAGTACAGTATAAAAGGCAGACAGACATGGTAACTAGTGATCCACCCCCTCGTGTCGACCCCCTGCCTGGGCTCTCCCTCCACTCACATGACACCCTACTGTGGACTGGTTAACAACACTGCCTCAGGACACACCAGACCAGAGAGAGAGGAGGGAGGAGTGTTCATGTCAAACAGACGAGAGAGAGAGAGAGAGAGAGAGAGAGAGAGAGAGAGAGAGAGAGAGAGAGAGAGAGAGAGAGGATAATGTCAAAGAGAGAGAGAGAGAGAGAGAGAGAGAGGATAATGTCAAACAGAGAGAGAGAGAGGATAATGTCAAACAGAGAGAGGGAGAGAGAGAGAGAGAGGGAGAGAGAGAGAGGATGGTTGGTGGCATACTCCCTGCCGTCTCTCTCCTCTTTGGTTCTCTGTGGCGTGTCCACTGATGTGTGTGTTCAGTCCACTGTAGAACAGAGCAGAGTGGTGTTGGGCCAGAGCCTAGGGTAGCGGAGGCAGCCGAGTGTGCAGGACACAGTAATGGCTTCACTGTAAAACCCATCATCCTTAACAGGATGTGGAACAAATGGGTGGTCAGGGAGGGATAAGGAGAGAGACAGGGAGAGAGAGAAGAGAAGAGAATAGAAGAGATGTTCTCCCAAATGCTTCAACACTTGAGGCCACCTTATCAAGGCTATAAATTCTACTCTTCCAAAGATAGAGGAATGGGAATAACATGGCCATTGTTATGCACAGTGGGAAATTCACTCTGTAGCAGTTTAAACTGGAATATATATTACTGCAATAATTGCTTGAATATCTGTCACAGTTGTTTACTTTGTAGAGAGCGAGAGAGAGAGTTTTACTAGAGGATGTTTATGTGTGGAAGAGAATGTTTGTTTGTTTGAGTCTTGTATGATGAATGGGATCTTGGCTCTCTCTCTTATCGCTCTCTTTTTTCCCACCTCTTTCCCTCCCTCCTTCCATGAGCGGGTTCGTTTATCTGTCCCGGATTACCCTGGTGGGAGGAATTTGAACCGGGTGAAAAGTGATTGCATTCATTTTGGAACCGGGCTGCCTCCCGGGCGTGAGCCAGGTGCCCCGTTCTGGCAGACCGTGAAGTCGTCTCAAAACAAAAGTGACGTAATTAAGCACGTGGAGTGATGAGTAGGATTCAGTGTTTTCACATGCAAAACTGATTGTTTTTGTCATAAACACTTTATCTGCCTTCCCAATGAAAACTAGTTTGAACATCTATTTTATGGAAAAGAGATGTTGTATGTTTCTGGACGATGCACCATGCTGCCTTGTTGACAACATGACCGAGCGGCGCAGATTACTGTTTGATTTGAGAAGGGGCGTTCCTCCCTCTCCGCTTTCGCCCGATGATGTGACGGGCCATTGCCCAGTTCAACCTGGGCCAGCGTAATAGAACTCCCTCCCTCCTCCATATCTCTCTCTATGTCCAAATGGTATGCCTCTGTGGGAGAGGCTGTAATAAAGGGTTTATCTGGCCACTGGGGCTCAGAGCAGACTGCTGCATTTTATAGCTGCCTTTCATTCAGCACGGTCACACACGCTGACACAAACACACACAAACACACAGGCAAAAACAAGCAAACGCACACAAACACACACAAACACACAGGCAAAAACAAGCAAACACACACAAAACAGTTTGCGTTTGTTTACGTATGTGTGTATCAAGAAGAGTTAGCGCAGCAGCTTAGAGCATGCCAGCAATGACTGAAAGGGAGAGAAAAAGAGAGTCCCCTCTGTACTGCTACGCCACACGGGCACTGACCAGGCTGATCTCTAGAAATCGACTTTGATTTCGGACTTTTCAAAAGGTCCTGAGAACGTCTATATATGCTTTACTCGGCTCTCACCCCACAAATGGACAACTAGTGTCACTATTGCACTGGCGCCAACTCATGAGGCTCAGAGGCGAAGGGTGCTACTCTGACCACTGCACCACGGCAGTTCACAATGCTCTAGCAAGCCGGGAGAATACTTGATGGTTAGTTTGTTTTTTAAGCCTTTCCCAAAACATAGCCCTAACCTTAACCACTCGGAAATAATACCTAAACGTAACCCTTTGAATTGTTTCTGTTTTAAACCTGTAACCACGCGGAATTAACCGTGTAACCACGTGCAATGAATGCGTCAAAAATAGACATTTATCCATAATTAGTCCAACTTCGAAGTGAAACTATGAGATCTTGTTGGCCTAGACAGGGCTGCATTCCTTCATTCTTTCTTTCACTTTCTCTCTCTCTCTCTCTCTCTCTCTCTCTCTCTCTCTCTCTCTCTCTCTCTCTCTCTCTCTCTCTCACTCACTCACTCACTCACTCACTCACTCACTCTTTCTCTCTCCGTACTGAACAGCTGGTCTGGCCGAGGCTCTCCGCTGAGCATTTGCCCTTGCCGGGTGATTATAGTCGCCGTTGCTGCGGCAACAGCGACACCTCCACGGCAATGCGTAACCGAAGGAGAGGCAGGTGCGGTTGCATCACCGTGGCAATTTGTTGCCTGGCAAAAAGGACAGGCCATTAGTGTGCAAAATAAGCCATCGTCAAGGCAACACATGGGCTCACCATGGCAACAGCAGATGGCTTGGAGCCTATTCTGGGGTTGTGTGTGTGTGTGTGTGTGTGTGTCTGTGTCAGTCGTTAGCTACCTACTTTTGTGCATGTTCATGAGAAACCATAGAAGCGTGAATTATGGGAGATGACAAGAGGAGGGCGACTCGCTGGAGGAGATTAATTTTAGATGGCGAGAAAGAGGGAGGAGAGGAGAGGATATGGAGGAGAGCTATACACACGCACGCAAGCCCGTACGCATGCGCTCGCACACACACACACACACTGCCGAGAGCTAACAGTTAACCAGACTTTCTGCTTCTGTGAACAAGGAGTGTTCAGCCCTGAGACGGGAAAAACAAAGCACACAAACAAGGAAACAGGAGGACTAACGCTGTGTGTGTGTGGTGTTGTTTTCTCTGGTTACTGTGGTTTGTGTATGTTGAAAGTCTTCTTTCATTCCACAACTACTGTTTTCTTGACATGTACCTCTAGAAGAAAAACTTACTTTTTTAAAAGTTGAATCTTTTTTATATTTCATGTTTTTATATCTCTGCTTAGGTCTTAATTTTCTTTACTGAATTCTTTCATTGTCATGCTCCCAAGGGAGTGGAACTTTTCCATCGCTTTTGCAATAGTTTTTTCAATGTGTTTGGGTTAGTTAATGGTTATGTTAGCGTTATGTAAAGGTTTGTGATGGTCATGTCTAGTGTGGATGCTTGTGTGGCATGTTGTTTTGGTCTTGATTTATGGTTTAGTTATAATGTATCAGTCTCCCCTGTCGGCAGCCTGACAACACTACAGTCGTGGTCAAAAGTTTTGAGAATTACACAAGTATTGGTCTTCACAAAGTTTGCTGCTTCAGTGTTTTTAGATATTTTTGTCAGATGTTACTATGGTATACTGAAGTATAATTACAAGCATTCCATAAGTGTCAAAGGCTTTTATTGACAAGTCAATATTTGCAGTGTTGACCCTTCTTTTTCAAGACCTCTGCAATCCGCCCTGGCATGCTGTCAATTAACTTCTGGGCCACATCCTGACTGATTGCAGACCATTCTTGCATAATCAATGCTTGGAGTTTGTCCGAATTTTTGGGTTTTTGTTTGTCCACCCGCCTCTTGAGGATTGACCACAAGTTCTCAATGGGATTAAGGTCTGGGGAGTTTCCTGGCCATGGACCCAAAATGTCAATGTTTTGTTCCCCGAGCCACTTAGTTATCACTTTTGCCTTATGGCAAGGTGCTCCATCATGCTGGAAAAGGCATTGTTCGTCACCAAACTGTTCTTGGATGGTTGGGAGAAGTTGCTCTCGGATGATGTGTTGGTACCATTCTTTATTCATGGCTTTTTTCTTAGGCAAAATTGTGAGTGAGCCCACTCCTGTGGCTGAGACATGAATGGTCTCAGGATGCTTTACTGTTGGCATGACACAGGACTGATGGTAGCGCTCACCTTGTCTTCTCCGGACAAGCTTTTTTCCGGATGCCCCAAACAATCGGAAATGGGATTCATCAGAGAAAATGACTTTACCACAGTCCTCAGCTGTCCAATCCCTGTACCTTTTGCAGAATATCAGTCTGTCCCTGATGTTTTTCCTGGAGAGAAGTGGCTTCCTAGCTGCCCTTCTTGACACCAGGCCATCCTCCAAAGGTTTTTGCCTCACTGTGCGTGCAGATGCACTCACACCTGCCTGCTGCCATTCCTGAGCAAGCTCTGCACTGGTGGTGCCCCGATCCCACAGCTGAATCAACTTTAGGAGACGGTCCTGGTGCTTGCTGGACTTTCTTGGGCGCCCTGACGCCTTCTTCACAACAATTGAACCTCACTCCTTGAAGTTCTTGATGATCCGATAAATGGTTGAGTTAGGTGCAATCTTACTAGCAGCAATATCCTTGCCTGTAAAGCCCTTTTTGTGCAAAGCAATGATCACGGCACGTGTTTCCTTGCAGGTAACCATGGTTAACAGAGGAAGAACAATGATTTCAAGCACCACCCTCCTTTTAAAGCTTCCAGTCTGTTATTCTAACACAATCAGCATGACTGTCATGAGCCCTCTCACTCCACCGGGTTACCACCTTAATTTGTTTCCACTATCTTCCACTCTGCTCACCTCCCTCTCTCTACTCAGCCTAACTAGCTCCACCTGTCCCTGCTCTGCTCGGCTCTAATTACTCTGCCAGCTGCGCTGCATTACCCACTAACCTCTCCCAGTATTTAAGGCCCTGTCTTTCAGCTCTCCGGTGTCAGATCGTCTGCAAAGCTCACACCCGGAACCTGTTTGCTCGCGCTTCTGGCTCACCCTGGTTTTGTGACCCCCGGACCTGCCTGTTTTTTGGATACTCTTCTGCCTCAGGAGATCCAGACCTGCTTCTGCCATTACGACTCCTGACTACTCTTCAATCCCGGTAACTCTGACCAGCCTTCTGCCTTGCTACTACGTATTTTGGATTTCCCTTGAACTGTACTGCTGCCTGGTTTCATTCCGCCCTGTTGTGTCTGTGTCTCCCCCCAGGACTTCTGGACCACCCACCACCGGCTTCATAGGACGCATCGCTGCCACTGGGGGGCACAGACCCAGCGCATTGGACGGGATCCCTGTTACCCCTGGAGCCTTCATTCACTCCCTACTTCCCTTTTCCCTTAAGTTTAATAAACTTTCTGGTGTGACGCAATTGTGGTCCTCTGGTCGTCTGTCTGAATCGTGACAGTACGATCTGACCATTATGGACTCAGCGCACACTTTCCCGACATGGAAACCGATGAGCATGAGCAGCAGTTCCAGCAGCAGCAACAACAACTCGCCATGATCATTCAACTCCTCACCAACCTTACCCCAGCCAGTCTGCCCACCAGCCCAGCCCCCGAGTTACCTGCCCCGGTCATTGCAGCCGCTGCTCCGAACCCAAGATTGGAAACCCCGAGCGGTTCAACGGCGATTCAACCCAGGTCCGGCCATTCCTGACTAGCTGCCGACTTCAGTTCTCCTTGCAGCCAAGGACCTTCGCCACGGAGGGGGCTAAAGTTGGGTATGCCATCACTCACCTGACGGGCCGAGCTCGACTCTGGGGAACAGCAGAGTTCGAACGTCAAACCCCCGCATGTGCAACCTTCGACCTGTTTGCTGAGGAGATGCTGAAGGTGTTTGACCTGGATTCACCCACCGCAGAGGCGTCTCGTGAACTGTTCAGTATTCGACAAGGCAGACGTACAGTCGCAGACCATTCCATCGACTTCCGAACCCTGGCTAGACGAAGTTCTTGGAACACACCATCGTTGGTGGACGCGTTCTTCCATAGTTTGGCTGACTATATCAAGGACGAGTTGGTCTCCCATGAACTGCCTTCCACTCTTGATGAAGCCATCGCACTGACTGTCAGGATCGACAGAAGGATACAGACCCGTCGTCGTGAGAGGGGGGCGCCAAGGTCCACCTACTACCGGCATTCGGAGAGATCCGACTGGGCTCCTGTCATCTACTGCCACTCACCCAGGTCAGCTTGATCAGTCTGAGCCTATGGAGATTGGGCGAGCCTCCCTCACTCCTGCAGAGCGCCAGCGCCGCTCACCTCAAACCTCTGCCTCTATTGTGGAGGTGATGGACATCGTGTGGTAACCTGCCCTTTAAAGGGCCGAAGCTCACCGGGCGTAGGGGGAGTCCGGTTGAGTTCAATGACCATCCAGTCCTCCGACCGCAAACCCCTGCTGCAAGTTCACCTCCGCCTCTCTGACTCAACTCACACCCTGGCTGCTCTGGTGGATTCTGGCGCCGAAGCCAACATAATGGACATCAAGCTGGCACGCCAACTGGGACTGGAGAACCTCCGTTTGACACCTCCTATTCCTGCCCGGGCACTGGACGGACACTTACTCGGATCGGTCACTCATGTCACGGCCCCGGTCTCGATGGGTCTGTCCGGAAACCATCAAGAAACTATCCAGTTTCACCTGCTCCCCTCTCCAGGCCAACCCCTCATCCTGGGTTACCCATGGCTCCGCCTGGCACAACCTCAGCTCGACTGGGTGACCGGGGTGATCAGGGAGTGGGGAGAGGACTGCCACCGAACCTGCCTGCTTGCTGCCGCACTACCCCCTCGGCCAGTACCTACTAACTCCGCTCCTGACCTCTCCAATGTCCCAGAATGCTACCATGGTCTCAGAGAGGTGTTTAACAAAGCAAGAGCCACATCTCTGCCCCCTCACCGACCCGTACGACTGTGCCATCGACCTCCTCCCTGGAACAGCTCCTCCAAGGGGTCGTCTTTATTCGTTGTCTGCTCCTGAAAGAAAGTCCATGGAGGACTACATCAATGGCTCTCTGTCCGCAGGATTAATCCGTTCATCTTCATCTCCTGCTGGTGCTGGCTTCTTCTTTGGGGGGAAGAAGGACGGATCTCTTCGCCCCTGCATCGACTACAGGGGACTCAACGACATCACAGTGAAGAACCGTTACCCTCTGCCTCTGCTCACCTCTGCTTTTGAGTTGCTCCAGGGAGCCACTGTTTTTACCAAGTTGGATCTCAGAAACGCTTACCACCTAGTGCGGATCCGGGAGGGAGATGAATGGAAAACCGCATTCAATACACCAACAGGCCACTACGAGTATCTGGTTATGCCTTTTGGCCTCACCAATGCTCCTGCTGTGTTCCAGGCTCTAGTGAATGATGTACTGCGGGACATGTTAAACAAGTTTGTCTTCGTTTACCTGGATGACATCTTAATTTACTCCAGAAACCTGTCTGAACACACCCGCCATGTCCAGCAAGTCCTTCATCGTCTTCTGGAGAATTCCCTCTACGCCAAGGCAGAGAAATGTGAGTTTCACGTCAAGACAGTGGCCTTCCTGGGGTACATAGTGGCAGAAGGAAGTATCCAAATGGATCCTGCCAAAGTATCAGCAGTCACTTCATGGCCAGTTCCGGAGAACAGAAAGAAGCTGCAACAGTTTCTGGGGTTTGCTAACTTCTATAGGAAGTTTATCCGGAACTACAGTACCGTTGCTGCCCCTCTCACTGCTCTAACCAGCACCAAGCAACCCTTCACCTGGACCCCAGCAGCCGACAAAGCCTTCAGTACCCTCAAGGTGAGGTTCACCTCCGCTCCCATCCTCCAGATGCCTGATGTGGACCGGCAATTCATTGTGGAGGTGGACGCCTCGGATGTGGGAGTTGGTGCTGTGATTTCTCAGTGGGCTGCGGAGGATAGGAAGCTCCATCCCTGTGCCTTTTTCTCACGTCGGTTGTCCCCTCTGAGTGCAATTACGACATAGGGAACCGTGAGCTGCTGGCTGTGAAGCTTGCCTTGGAGGAGTGGCGTCACTGGCTGGAGGGGTCCACCATTCCATTTCTCGTTTGGACCGATCATAAGAACTTGGAGTACATCCGCACGGCCAAACGGTTGAACTCCAGGCAGTCCCGCTGGGCCCTGTTCTTCACCAGGTTTAATTTCACTCTGTCATACCGGCCTGGATCACGCAACACCAAGCCAGACGCCCTCTCCCGTCAATTCCAGAAGGATGACACCCCCTCCAAGGACCCTGTGTCGATTCTGCCAAGTCCCTGCATCGTTGCAGCTCTGACCTGGGCTGTTGAGGAACAGGTGCTGGAGGCTCTCCGTAACCAGCCAGGTCCCAGCACTTGCCCAGCTGACCGCCTTTTTGTCCCCGAAGACCTGAGGTCCCAGGTCATTCAGTGGGGACATGACTCCCGCCTAGCTTGTCACCCTGGCTCCACCCGCACTTACAACCTGCTCGCCCAGAGGTTCTGGTGGCCCTCTCTGAGGAAGGATGTACGGGAATTCGTCCAAGCCTGCCCCATCTGCAACCAACACAAGTCGTCCTGCCAGCCCCCAGCCGGATTGCTGCAGCCCCTGCCTGTGCCCAGACGTCCCTGGTCTCACATCGCCCTTGACTTTGTCACGGGGCTGCCCCCTTCAAGTGGCATGACCGTCATTCTCACCATCGTTGACCGTTTCAGCAAGATGGCACACTTCATTCCCCTCCCCAAGCTCCCAACCGCCAAGGAGACCGCCCAGGTGGTCCTGGAACACGTCTTCCGGATCCACGGACTGCCAAGGGATGTTGTTTCTGACCGTGGTCCACAATTCTCCTCCGCTTTTTGGAAGGAGTTCTGTCACCTGCTGGGAGCCACAGTCAGTCTGACTTCCGGATTCCATCCCCAATCCAATGGGCAGTCAGAGCGGGCTAATCAGGAGCTCGAGAAGGCACTGCGATGCATGACTTCACGCAACCCCCACTCCTGGTCGCAGCAATTGACATGGGTGGAGTACGCACACAATTCTCTGACCTGCTCTGCCATCGGTATGTCCCCTTTCCAATGTGTTTATGGATACCAGCCTCCTCTATTTGCCAGCCAGGAGGAGGAGGTTACTTGCCCATCTGCACTTGCTTTTGCCCGTCGATGTCGCCGCACCTGGTCACAAGCCCGAGCCACACTCCTCAGGTCCGTTGCCAGCTACACTACCGGGGCCAACCGTCGGAGAATTCCTGCTCCCACCTACCATGTTGGTCAAAGGGTGTGGTTGTCATCGAAGAACCTGCCACTCAGGGTGGAGTCGCAGAAGCTGGCACCTCGGTTCATTGGCCCATTCCCTATCATAAGAGTGATTAGCCCAACTGCTGTCCGGCTCCAACTGCCTAATTCCCTGAGGGTGCACCCCACTTTCCATGTGTCTAAGATTAAGCCCATCCATGAGAGTCCGCTGGTCCCTGCTGCGCCTGGTCCTCCTCCTCCACGGCTCGTCGATGGTGGTCTGGTTTACACCGTCCGCCGCCTGCTTCGGTCCAGACGGAGGGGTAGGGGTCTCCAGTACCTCATTGACTGGGAGGGCTATGGACCTGAGGAAAGGACCTGGGTGCCAGCTAGTCGGATTGTGGATAGGACTCTCATCACCGCTTTCCACCAACGGCATCCGGATCAACCTGCAATCCGTAGGGGCCGCCCCAGAGGGGTCCCTAACCGTCCGGCCCGCTCGGCTTCCTGTCCTGTGCCTGATCCTGTCTCGGGACCTGTCCCATCTCCCGACCACGGCCCTCCGGCTTCCTCCGAGGATGAGGACGTTCACTCGGACCGTTCGGAGGAGTTCTAGCCCTCCTCCGGCTCCCCTCCTCCCGCCCGGCGTGGTGTTGCTCTTGGGACTTCTGGGGCCGTCCCTTGGGGGGGGGGGTTCTGTCATGAGCCCTCTCACTCCACCGGGTTACCACCTTAATTTGTTTCCACTATCTTCCACTCTGCTCACCTCCCTCTCTCTACTCAGCCTAACTAGCTCCACCTGTCCCTGCTCTGCTCGGCTCTAATTACTCTGCCAGCTGCGCTGCATTACCCACTAACCTCTCCCAGTATTTAAGGCCCTGTCTTTCAGCTCTCCGGTGTCAGATCGTCTGCAAAGCTCACACCCGGAACCTGTTTGCTCGCGCTTCTGGCTCACCCTGGTTTTGTGACCCCGGACCTGCCTGTTTTTTGGATACTCTTCTGCCTCAGGAGATCCAGACCTGCTTCTGCCATTACGACTCCTGACTACTCTTCAATCCCGGTAACTCTGACCAGCCTTCTGCCTTGCTACTACGTATTTTGGATTTCCCTTGAACTGTACTGCTGCCTGGTTTCATTCCGCCCTGTTGTGTCTGTGTCTCCCCCCAGGACTTCTGGACCACCCACCACCGGCTTCATAGGACGCATCGCTGCCACTGGGGGGGGCACAGACCCAGCGCATTGGACGGGATCCCTGTTACCCCTGGAGCCTTCATTCACTCCCTACTTCCCTTTTCCCTTAAGTTTAATAAACTTTCTGGTGTGACGCAATTGTGGTCCTCTGGTCGTCTGTCTGAATCGTGACAATGACAGAGTGATCTCTAGCTTTGTCCTTGTCAACACTCTCACCTGTGTTAACGAGAGAATCACTGACATGATGTCAGCTGGTCCTTTTGTGGCAGGGCTGAAATGCAGTGGAAATGTTTTTGGGGGATTAAGTTCATTTTCATGGCAAATTTTGCAATCCATCTGATCACTCTTCGTAACATTCTGGAGTATATGCAAATTGTCATCATAAAAACTGAGGCAGCAGACTTTGTGAAAATTTATATTTGTGTCATTCTCAAAACTTTTGACCACGACTGTACACCTTAGTGTTAGGTAATGGTGGGTGACAGCTCAATAGAAAATATTCTCTGGAGTTTCCCCAATGTGTCATTTCTCTCTCTCTGTGTGTGTGTGGTGTGTGCGCGCGCGTGCGTGCGTGTCTGAAATGAATCAAGTCAAAGACAATGGTCCACTGCCTATCAAAATAGGCACTTCACTATATGGAGTTTCTCCTCTCTCTCGCTGTGAGGCTGGATGTGTGGGCGTCCATGCTAGTTTGCAAGATCAGAAATGAAACGTGAGTAAAGGAGTGTTGCAGGAGTCCCTGGCACCAGCAGGTTCTTAGATTAGCTAAAGAGGATTGTGTCTGCTGCCTGTAGGGCGCGGGGCAGCAAGGGAAAGTGGTGGGCAATAGGATTGGAAATAAGATGATGGGAATCAAGAAAAAGGGCATGTTGCCTTCATCATGGAGCGAGTGAAGTGGAGTGGAGCACTTACAGTCAAGATGAGGACACATTCTGTTTTCCTCAGAAGTGTGTGTGTGTGTGTGTGTGTGACACACGGAGCGAAGGGTTAAAGAAAGGCTGGGGCATGGAGAGGAGGGAGGAGAGAGGGAGAGTGAGGGGAATAGAGAGAGAAAGTGGGGGAGACGGAGAGAAGGACAAACAGACTTAGCAAAAGAGTATAGAAGGACACAGAACGATAGACACGGGGAGAAGGAAAGAGTTACAGAGAGAGGTATTGAGAAGAGAGAGTTAGAGACAGTGGTGTAAAGAACTTAAGTAAAAATACTTTAAAGTACTACTTAAGTACTTTACTTTACTATTAATATTTTTGGGCACTACGTTCATCCACCTCTGGCCTGCTAGCTCCCCTACCTCTACAGAAGCACAGTTCCCGCTCAGCCCAGTCAAAGCTATTTGCTGCTCTGGCACCCCAATGGTGGAACAAGCTCCCACACGACGCCAGGACAGTGGAGTCACTGACCACCTTCCGGAGACACTTGAAACCCTACCTCTTTAAGGAATACCTGGAATAGTATAAAGTAATCCTTCTACCCCACCTCCCCCACCCCCCCATAAAAAAAGAAGAAGAAAAAAAAGTGGTTGTCCCACTGGCTATCATAAGTTGAATGCACCAATTTGTAAGTCGCTCTGGATAAGAGCGTCTGCTAAATGATGTAAATGTAAATGTAGAAGGATAGGAAAATGGTCAAATTCACGCACTTATCAATAGAACATCCCTGGTCATCCCTGCTGCCTCTGATCTGGCAGACTCACTAAACACACATGCTTCATTTGTAAATGGTGTCCCGAGTGTTTGAGATAGCCCCTGGCTATCCGTAAATTAAAAAAACAAGAAAATGGTGCTGTCTGGTTTGCCTGATATAAGGAATTTGAAATGATTTATACTTTTACTCTTGATACTTAAGTATATTTTAGCAATTACATTTACTTTTGATACTTAAGTATATTTAAAATCAAATACTTTTAGACATTTACTCTAGTAGTATTTTACTGGGTGACTTACATTTTTACTTTAGTCATTTTCTATTAAGGCATCTTTACTTTTACTCAAGTATGACAATTGGGTACTTTTTCCACCACTGGTTAGAGAGGAGGACAGAAAACGAGGGATGGATAGAGAGAGAGTGAAGGAGAGGATTGTGCCAGAAGCCCATGTGTTTCTCATAAAAACACAAACAAAGAATGCTGTGCTTGCTGGCCTCCTGTGGTGTACACAAATGTTAGCGCTGCGCTCTCTAGTTCCACTCTGCTCTGCTCTACTGCATCCAAACACCCCCTCTCTCCTCATCCCAGACCTAGTACTTACTGACACACACAAACACACAACAACACACTTGTTGTGTCAAATCAAATCACATTTTATTTTTCACATGTGCCGAAAACAACAGGTGTAGGCTTTAACGTGAAATTCTTGCTTACAAGCCCTTTCCCAACAATGCACAGTTAAAAAAGTATGAAAATTAGCAAATAAAAATAGAAAATAGTAATACAATAAATAAATAACAATAACAAGGCTACAGTGCATTCGGAAAGTATTCGTTACAGCCTTATTCTAAAATTGAATAAATATTATTTTTTTCTCATCAATCTACACACAATACCCCATAATGACGAAGCAAAAACAGTTTTTTATCAATTTTTGCAAATTGATAATTTTTGCAAAAAACTGAAATACCTTATTTACGTAAGTATTCAGACCCTTTGCTATGAGACTCGAAATTGAGCTCAGGTGCATCCTGTTTCCAATTATCATCCTTGAGATGTTTCTACAACTTGATTGGAGTCCACCTGTGGTAAATTCAATTGATTGGACATGATTTGGAAAGGCACACACCTGTCTATATATGGTCCATCAGTTGACAGTGCATGTCAGAGAAAAAACCAAGCCATGAAGTCGAAGTAATTGTCCATAGAGCTCCGAGACAGGATTGTGTCGGGGCACATATCTGGGGAAGGATACCAACACATTTCTGCAGCACTCCACCAATCAGGCCTTTATAGTAGAGTGGCCAGATGGAAGCTACTCCTCGCTAAAAGGCACATGACAGCCTGCTTGGAGTTTGCCAAAAGGAAACAAGATTCTCTGGTCTAATGAAACCAAGATTGAACTCTTTGGCCTGAATGTCAAGCATCACGTCTGGACGAAACCTGGCACCATCCCTATGGTGAAGCATGGTGGTAGCAGCATCATGCTGTTGGGATGTTTTTCAGCGGCAGGTACTGGGAGACTTGAATGGAGGGGAAGATGAATGGAGCAAAGTACAGAGAGATCCTTGATGAAAACCTACTCCATAGTGCTCAGGACCTCATACTGGGGCGAAGGTTCACCTTCCAACAGGACAACGACCCTAAGCACACAGCAAAGTCAACTCAGGAGTGGCTTCGGGACAAGTCTCTGAATGTCCTTGAGTAGCCCAGCCATAACCCGGACTTGAACCCGATTGAACATCTCTGGAGAGACCTGAAAATAGCTGTGCAGCGACGCTCCCCATCCAACCTGACAGAGTTTGGGAAGATCGGCAGAGAAGAATGGGAGAAACTCCCCAAGTACAGGTGTGCCAAGCTTGTAACGTAATACCCAAGACGACTTGAGGCTGTAATCGCAGCCAAAGGTGCTTCAACAAAATACTGAGTAAAGGGTCTGAATACTTACGTAAATGTAATATTTCATTTATTAATTTTTTTATTATACATTTGCAAAAATGTTGAACGATCTGGTTATGCGTTGTCATTATGGAGTATTGTGTGTAGATTGACATGAGAAAAAACAAACAATGTAATCAATTTTAGAATAAAGCTGTTATCACGATCGTTATAAGATGAAGCGGACCAAGGCGCAGCGTGATATGCGTACATTCCTTTATTGCAGTACACCACACGAACCAAAACAACAAAACAAACGATACGTGAAGTCCTGGGTTGAACACAAACCTTCCGGAACAAGATCCCACAATAAACATGTGCCAACAGGCTGCCTAAGTATGGTCCCCAATCAGAGACAACAAGCTACAGCTGTCTCTGATTGGGAACCACCCTGGCCAACATAGAAACTAAACGATCTAGAACACAACATAGAAAACTATAACATAGAAAAATCCACACCCTGTCTCAACATATAAGAGTCCCCAGAGCCAGGGCGTGACAGTACCCCCCCCCAAAGGCGCGGACTGCGACCGCGCCAACCAAACACAAGAGGGTAGGGGCCGGGTGGACATTCCGCCTCGGAGGCGGATCCGGCTCCGGGCGTGACCACCACACTCTCTCTACCCCCCCGTTACGCCCCTGGTCTGGTCTGGCCCCGCTGACCGGAGCTGGACTAAACACCGGTGGAGCTGATTGCTCTGGCTCCGGCGTGGAGCAGCTGACCGGTGCCGGACCAGGCACCGGTGGAACAGGCACGGACCGTGCCGGACTGACGACGCGCACCACTAGCTTGGTGCGGGGAGCAGGAATGGGCCGGACCGGGCTGACGACGCGCACCATTGGCTTGGTGCGGGGAGCAGGAACGGGCGGACCGGGCTGACGACGCGCACCATTGGCTTGGTGCGGGAGCAGGAACGGGCCGGACCGGCTGACGACGCCGCACCATTGGCTTGGTGCGGGGAGCAGGTACAGGCCGGACCGGGCTGATGACGCGCACCACTGGCTTGGTGCGGGGAGCAGGAACGGGCCGGACCGGGCTGACGACGCGCACCACTGGCTTGGTGCGGGGAGCAGGAACAGGCCGGACCCGGGCTGGCGACGCGCACCACAGGCTTAGTGCGGGGAGCAGGAACGGGCCTGACCGTACTGGGAACACACACCACTGGCCTTGTGCGGGAATCAGGAACGGGCCGGACCGGACTGGTGAAACACCACTTGCTTGGTGCGAGGAGCGGGACTGGGTTTCCTCATAAACCTCCGCTCCCTCTGCTGCCTAACCAGTTCCTCTCGCCGTGCCTCCACACTCTCCTTCTCCCTCGTGACCAGTAGCCCCCGTAACCTGGCGGCCTCCTCTGCTAACCGGCTGAACCGCTCTATCGCGGCCTCCTGCTGCCTCGTCGTCCACGGCGTGAGCCCCCCACTAATTTTTTTTGGGGCTTGTCTCTCCCCCGTGCTCAAGGCCTCCATCCCTCTTGCCAGACTCTAACTCATCTCCTCCCAAGTCCATCCTCTCTCCTCGTCACGCTGCTTGATCCAGTCGAGGTGGGATCTTCTGTCACGATCGTTATAAGATGAAGCGGACCAAGGTGCAGCGTGATATGCGTACATTCCTTTATTGCAGTACACAACACGAACCAAAACAACAAAACAAACGATACGTGAAGTCCTGGGTTGAACACAAACCTTCCGGAACAAGATCCCACAATAAACATGTGCTAACAGGCTGCCTAAGTATGGGCCCCAATCAGAGACAACAAGCTACAGCTGTCTCTGATTGGGAACCACCCTGGCCAACATAGAAACTAAACGATCTAGAACACAACATAGAAAACTATAACATAGAAAAATCCACACCCTGGCTCAACATATAAGAGTCCCCAGAGCCAGGGCGTGACAGCTGTAACGTAGCAAAATGTGGAAAAAGTCAAGGGGTCTGAATACTTTCTGAATTAACAGCATTCTCACATACAGTTGAAGTCGGAAGTTTAGCCAAATACATTTCAACTCAGTTTTTCACAATTCCTGACATTTAATCCTAGTAAAAAATTCCCTGTCTTAGGTCAGTTAGGATCACCACTTTATTTTAAGAATGTGAAATGTCAGAATAATAGTAGAGAGATTTATTTATTTCAGCTTTTATTTATTTAATCACATTCCCAGTGGGTCAGAAGTTTACATACACTCAATTAGTATTTGGTAGCATGGCCTTTAAATTGTTTAACTTGGGTCAAACGTTTCGGGTAGCCTTCCACAAGCTTCCCACAATAAGTTGGGTGAATTTTGGCCCATTCCTCCTGACAGAGCTGGTGTAACTGAATCAGGTTTGTAGGCCTCCTTGCTCGCACACGCTTTTTCAGTTCTGTCCACAAATGTTCTATAGGATTGAAGTCAGGGCTTTGTGATGGCCACTCCAATACCTTGACTTTGTTGTCCTTAAGCCATTTTGCCACAACTTTGGAAGTATGCTTGGGGTCATTGTCCATTTGGAAGACCCATTTGTGACCAAGCTTTAACTTCCTGACTGATGTCTTGAGATGTTGCTTCAATATATCCACATCATTTTCCTTCCTCATGATGCCATCTATTTTGTGAAGTGCACCAGTCCCTCCTGCAGCAAAGCACCCCCACAGCATGATGCTGCCACCCCCGTGCTTCATGGTTGATATGGTGTTCTTCGGTTTGCAAGCAACCCCCTTTTCCCTCCAAACATAACGATGGTCATTATGGCCAAACAATTCTATTTTTGTTTCATCAGACCAGAGGACATTTCTCCAAAAAGTATGATCTTTGTCCCCATGTGCAGTTGCAAACCGTAGTCTGGCTTTTTTATGGCGGTTTTGGAGCAGTGGCTTCTTCCTTGCCGAGTGGCTTTTCAGGTTATGTCGATATAGGACTCGTTTTACTGTGGATATAGATACTTTTGTACCTGTTTCCTCCAGCATCTTCACAAGGTCCTTTGCTGTTGTTCTGGGATTGATTTGCACTTTTCGCACCAAAGTACGTTCATCTCTAGGAGACAGAACGCATCTCCTTTCTGAGCAGTATGACGGCTACGTGGTCCCATGGTGTTTATACTTGCGTACTATTATTTGTACAGATGAACGTGGTACCTTCAGGCGTTTGGAAATTGCTCCCAAGGATGAACCAGACTTGTGGAGGTCTACAATTTTTTTTCTGAGGTCTTGGTTGATTTCTTTGGATTTTCCCATGATGTCAAGCAACGAGGCACTGAGTTTGAAGGTAGGCCTTGAAATACATCCACAGGTACACCTCCAATTGACTCAAATGATGTCAATTAGCCTATCAGAAGCTTCTAAAGCCATGACATCATTTTCTGGAATTTTCCAAGCTGTTTAAAGGCACCGTCAACTTAGTGTATGTAAACTTCTGCTCACTGGAATTGTGATACAGTGAATTATAAGTGAAATAATCTGTCTGTAAACAATTGTTGGAAAAATTACTTGTGTCATGCACAAAGTAGATGTCCTAACCGACTTGCCAAAACTATAGTTTGTTAACGAGAAATTTGTGGAGTGGTTGAAAAACAAGTTTTAATGACTCCAACCTAAGTGTATGTAAACTTCCGACTTCAACTGTAGGTATTCCTCTTGTCGAGGTGGGAGAGAGCAATGTGGAGTACAATATATATTGCAACATCTGTGGATCTGTTGTGGCGGTATGCAAATTTGAATTGGTCCAGGGTGTCTGGGATGATGGTGTTGATATGTGCCATGACCAGCCTTTCAAAGCATTTCAGGGTTACAGATGTGAGTGCTATGGGACGATAGTCATTTAGGCAGGTTACCTTTCAGTTCTTAGGAACAGGGACAATGGTGGTCTGCTTGAAACATGTTGAGATTACAGACTGGGACAAGGAGATGAAAATGTGCTTGAAGACACTTGCCAGCTGGTCTGCGCATGCTCAGAGAACGCGCCCTTGTATTCTGTCTGGCCCAATGGCCTTGCGAGTGTTAACCTGTTTAAAAGTCTTACTCACATCGGCCACGGAGAGCGAGTTAATGCAGTCATCTGGGACAGCAGTGGCTCTAATGCCTGGCTCAGTGTTTGCCTCGAAGCGAGCATAGAAGTCATTCTGCTCGTGTGGGAGGTTTGCGTCACTGGGCAACTCACGGTTGGGTATCCCTTTTGTAATCCGCTATAGTCTGCAAATACTGCCATATCCGACGAGTGTCAGAGCCGGTGTAGTAGGATTCTGTCTTAGTCCTATATTGACCTTTTCCATGTTTGATGGCTCGTCAGATGTCGTAGTGGGCTTTCTTGTAAGCCTCAATGTCCGTGTCCCGTTCATTGAAAGCGGCAGCTTTAGCCTTTAGCTCGGCTCGGATACTGCCTGTAATCCATGGCTTTTGGTTAGGGTACGTACGTACGGTCGGTCACTGTGGAGACGACATCATCGATGCACTTATTGATGAAGCCTTTGACTGATGTGGTAAACTCTTTAATGTTATCTAATGAATCCCTGATTATTTCCAGTCCGTGTTAGCGAAGCAATGTTGTAGCTTAGTGTCTGCTTTGTCGGACCACTTCCGTACTGAGCTTCCTGTTTGAGTTTTTGCTTTTAATCAGGAAGCAGGAGGATGGAGTCATGGTCTGATTTGCCAAAGGGATGGCGAAGTAGGACCATGTATGCGTTTCTGTGGTTAGAGTAAAAGTGTGTCTGCCAGTTTCACTTCTTTTCAACAGTGTGTCATGTCTGTAGACTTAGGGATGGATCCTGAGTTGTGGCACTAAGCTCCATCTTTTGTGTGAATCTGGCATTCTTGTCAAAGGGAGATTTGGGAGGAATTAAATCAAATGCTATTTGTCACGTGCTTCGGAAACAACATGTGTAGACTAACAGTGAAACGCTTACTTACAGGCCCTTCCCAACAATGCAGAGAGAGAAAAAAAGATAAATAATATAAAAATATAAAAATAATAACACAAAGAATATATACACAATTAGTAACGATAACTTGGCTATATACACAGGGTATCAGTACCGAGTCGATGTGTGGTGGTACGAGGTAATTGAGGAAGATATGTACATATAGTTAGGGATAAAGTGACTAGGCAACAAGATAGATAATTAACAGTAACAGCAGCGTATGTGATGAGTCAAAAAAGTTAGTGCAAAAAGGGTCAGTTGTGAGTTCCACGTGCATGTTTGAAGTTAGGATTCTGCCTTTAGTTAACACACACACACGTGTGTGCACGCACAGACACACACACAGATCCACTTCTTAGAGAGGCTTCCAAAGCTGTATAGGGTCACTTCCGTCAAAACAGTAACAGCTGTTTCCATGTTACCGTGAAGCTCCTGGTTCAAGACTATCTCATGTCACTCTATACCTTTGAAACTCAGTTGATGTTGCCCTACAGAAGAAAATCCAACCTTCATAGCCTGGAACCAGATCTGTTTGTGCTGTCTTGCCAAGTCCTATGGTCATTGTCACTCCAAACAATACAGATCTAGGAGCAGGCTACAAGCTTTAGCCGAGATGATAGCGTTACTATGCACTACACCCTTTGTGGGTTTGCAGTTCAGTTCCTCTGCTGAAATACAGTTATTGAAAAAGCTACGGCCGTAGTTCTCACACAAGTTATTTCTTCTAAATTACCATCTGACCTAACCTACAACCAAACCAAACTCTTTCTTAAAGGTGAAGTCTAAGTTATTGCCAACTCAGGGCTTATTTCTTTAGGAGTACAGAAAACAGAAATTACAGACCACAGAGACTATTTCTGTCTATCTTGTTGATGCTAGCTGTAGTATGAGTTTATGTAGCGAGGTAGGGAAAAGATAGCAGAGCGAAAAGGAGATGTCAAAAGCCCATCCATGTTTGCATTTTTCTGTCCTCACAGCTGAATTGAACGAAATGCTGGGCTCAACTGACACTACCAGGCATGCTGTTACCATGACAACGCATACCTGGGTGGTAACACGACGCCAAGCATATGTGGACTGGGACTATGAACACTGGGCTGGCCCCTGGTGAACTAACCTAAGAACACAGCTGAACCACGGCTACTGTATCCCTCCACCTACTGTACTGTACACTGGGTCCAATTGATATTGTGACTTTAATTTCAGTCTCAAAGAAAGTTAATAACTTGCAAATTAATAAGGGTCTGTAGATTTTGTGGAGCAATGGTTAAGTCAGTGCAAACTTTATGTCACATACACGAACATGCACGCACACACACACACATACACGCACGAATGCGCACACACACACACACATACACTTTTCAACAGAGCCCTCTCTATTTCAGGCGTAGGGGAAAGTAGGGCCCTGTGACTGTGAGAGAGACTCAGCTCTGTAGGAAAACAAAGAGGCTTTTTAAACTTGTGGCAAAGCTTCTGGACCTAGTACAGTCATGTACTAATGTCTCTGTATAATGTAGGCTTATACTACACTATGTCACTGTATAATGTTGGCTTATACTACACAGTGGCGGTCGGTGCTGTTTAAGATTAGGGAGGACGATTGTTTTTTTATGGGCATGGCCTTATTTCTATTACAGCATATTGGATGACTGTCATTCATATTCCATTCAATGTAACATCGATAGGTTTAGGCTACTGCATGATACTCGAATGTTCCCTATATCCATCATGAGGCTGCTACAACGTAGCCTACGAATGAACGTTTATAACGCAGGTGCACAGGTCGTGGGACGAATTGGAGAAATCAAGGTGACAGACACTTACCAAGTTTCCATCCAACCTTTTTATGCGAGTAAAGTACATGTCGGATATTCTGGTGAGATGATAATCGATGCTTGGCTGCCGTTTGACCCCAAAAAATGATGTCTCTTTTTTGTCCATAATAATAATCTCATCATGTAAGCTATACAGGTGCTCTTAGCCAACAGCGCGCAGTTAGCGCTGTGGGCTAGAGCTTATGTGCCAACACCAGAGTGGGCACACTCACTATATAATGCCACATTTTTGGTGAGAAAACCATCAGTAGAGTTCAACTTGTATTTTTTATTTGGTACATGGAAATGTAACCGCAAAAGGTATTTTTATGTGGACTACGTCATCACGCACAGCCTTTATATCTGCAACAGTTCATTTGATGGAAACACATCTCTGGTGGGAAAATGCGCATGTTTTCATGTGGATTTTAGAATATTTGCATGAAAATCTGTCGCCAATTGTATGGAGACCTAGCTAGTGACACTTTCAATACCACCTTGCACACTCTTGCCTGCATCTAACTGATCTAGGGTGTAATCATTAGTCCAAACAGTTGCAAACAAGCTTCTATTGGACAAATTGAAAGTGAAATAAATAATCTGAAATATAGCTAGCTTGCTCTCACTCTCTCTCTCTCTCTGCTGCTTCTCCTTAATTTTTGAAGAAATGAATTTGTTAAAAACTGTTCAACTATTGTCTTTCTCTCTCTGAGTCAACTACTCACCACATTTTATGCACTGTAGCTAGCTATAGCTTATGCTTTCAGTACTAGATTCATTCTCTGATCCTTTGATTGGCTGGACAACATGTCAGTTCATGCTGCAAGAGCTCTCATAGGTTGGAGGACGTCCTCTGGAAGTTGTCATAATTACTGTGTAAGTCTAAGGAAGGTGGTGAGAACCATGAGCCTCCTAGGTTTTTATTGAAGTCAATGTACCTAGAGGAGGACGGAAAATAGCTGTCCTCCGGCTACACCATGGTGCTACCCCAGAGAGTGATGTTGAGGCTACTGTAGACCTTCATTGCGACACAGTGTGTTTTAATCAGTTATTTGGTGACGTGAATATATTTAGTATAGTTTTATCTAAAAAAGTATAACTTTTATAAGGTTGCATTATTTATTTTGTATGTATTTGTTTTGGTACTTTTTACCTCTTTTTTTCTCCCCAATTGGTAGTTACAGTCTTGTCCCATCGCTGCGACTCCCGTACGGACTCAGGAGAGGCGAAGGTCGAGAGCCATGCGTCCTCCGGAACATGTCACCGCCAAGCCGCGCTGCTTCTTGACACACTGCTCACTTAACCTGGAAGCCAGCCGCACCAATGTGTTGGAGGAAACACTGTACAGCTGGCGACCGAAGTCAGCGTGTATGCGCCCGGCTGCAACAAGGAGTCGTCCCTCAACCAATTCAAAGACAGTACAGTATGAAGATAGGCTAAAATTGCTTAAAATGTATTCTCCAATAGAAATCCCTGATCACACTTGTAGGCGATGTCATGGTGACGTTAGCTAGCTAAGCTCATGCGTAGAAACACGCCATCTGGTGTAACTGTTGTCTCGCGCCGAACTGCGCATGTGCAGGCCGTCAAATCAAAGGCACTCCTTCGATATAAAGTTGTTTTTCATGAAAATGAAAACGTGTCAGTTTGTCACTTTCAAGAGGTTGGAGTAATAACATGTTCAACTACTTAAGCCATTGGCTCGATTCTAGGTTGTGCCTTTAGATTTCGAGAAAATTTTCAACTAAGGAAGAATCTTTCCCTTCTCTCATTGACTTCTCAAACCCCAAACCCCCTGCCTGCTCTGTTTGGTCTGTTTCGCAAGCGTTCCCGGAAGTCTCGCGATATTGTGCCTCTGGGTTTAGAAACTCTGTGACCGATCTGTCTTGTAGGATATGGAACTCATATTCAAAGTTGAATATTGAGCATCCGCCATTCAAAAAATGAAAACATAGTTCCTAATTTTGAATATCACTGCACTCTTGTATAACTCTCCATGAAATAGGCAGAATAACTAGCTAGCTAAATTATTAAAATGTTGTGACAGAGATTTAATAGTTGGTGGCTATCTCCTGCACAAATTCTGTGCAAGGACGTTGGACACAGGTGCAGTGCCTTGGTCAGCTGTGTAGCTAACTGTTTTTTTTATGTCTGTGGTTGTAGCTAGTTAGCTTACTGACTTAGCTAGCGAGCTAGTCAACTAACTCTTCCTTCACTGACATAAAAAGCTTGCTTAGCCCGTTCAAATTACCCTGAAGTTGTAGACATGTTTTGCTAGCACAGACTGGAAAATGTTCCGGGATTCTTCCGATGGCATTGAGGAGTACACCACATCAGTCACTGGCTTCATCAATAAGTGCATCGATGACGTCATCCCCACAGTGACCGTACGTACATACCCCAACCAGAAGCCATGGATTACAGGCAACATCCGCACTGAGTTAAAGGGTAGAACTGCCGCTTTCAAGGAGTGGGACTCTAACCTGGACGCTTATAAGAAATCCCGCTATGCCCTCCGACGAACCATCAAACAGGCAAAGCGTCAATACAGGACTAAGATTGAATCGTACTACACCGGCTCCGACGCTCGTCGGATGTGGCAGGGCTTGCGAACTATTACAGACTACAAAGGGAAGCACAGCCATGAGCTGCCCAGTGACACGAGCATGCATGAGAGCATCAGCTGTTCCGGATGACTGTGTGATCACGCTCTCCGTAGCTGATGTGAGTAAGACCTTTAAACAGGTCAACATTCACAAGGCCGCAGGGCCAGACGTATTACCAGGACGTGTACTCCGAGCATGCGCTGACCAACTGGCAAGTGTCTTCACTGACATTTTCAACCTGTCCCTTACTAAGTCTGTAATACCAACATTTTTCAAGCAGACCACCATAGTCCCTGTGGCCAAGAACACTAAGGTAACCTGCCTAAATGACTACCGACCCGTGGCACTCGCGTCTGTAGCCATGAAGTGCTTTGAAAGGCTGTTCATGGCTCACATCAACACCATTATCCCAGAAACCCTAGACCCACTCCAATGTGTGTACCGCCCCAACAGATCCACAGATGACGCAATCTCTATTGCACTAACACTGCCCTTTCCCACCTGGACAAAAGGAACACCTTCTTGAGAATGCTGTTCATTGACTACAGCTCTGCGTTCAACACCATAGTGCCCTCAAAGCTCATCACTAAGCTAAGGACCCTGGGACTAAACACCTCCCTCTGCAACTGGATCCTGGACTTCCTGACGGGCCGCCCCCAGGTGGTAAGGGTAGGTAACAACACATCTGCCACGCTGATCTGCCACGCTGATCAACACATCTGCCATGACTCCAACACCATTATGTTTGCCGACGACACAACAGTGATAGGCCTGATCACCGACAACGATGAGAGACCTGGCCTTCCAGGACCTCTATACCAGGCGGTGTCAGAAGAACGCCCTAAAAATTGTCAAAGACTCCAGCCACCCTAGTCATAGACTGTTCTCTCTGCTACCGCACGGCAAGCGGTACTGGAGCGCCAAGTCTTGGTCCAAAAGGCTTCTCAACAGCTTCTACCCCCAAGCAATAAGACTCCTGAACAGCTAATCATATGGCTACCCGGACTATTTTACTGCTGCTCTTTTTCAATTTTAACTTAACACTTATTTTTCTTAAAACTGCGTTGTTGGTTAAGGGCTTGTAAGTAAGCATTTCACAAATAAAATGTGATTTGATTTGACTGTTATCAGAATCAGTCCGTAGATCAGCATGTTTCTCCGCGATCGTATCATTGGGAAAGCTAAGCACAGCAGCTGACTCGGGAGGCTACTGCTAGGCTGGACAATAGAACGAGTCAAAATTCACCCAAGTCTGAAAAACGGCCAAAGAATGTTGGCTGAGCTGGATTACTAGCGCAAGGCCATATCAAATTAATTGAAACGAACCTTCGCTGAGCCTCTTCTGACTGGAGTGATGCTTAGAAATCCTTTTCCCCTAAATGGCACCCAAAAAAATGTCCCTATTTATTTTACCACTACAATCTGTTCTTAGGATGAAACTGAAAAAGAACAACTCATGTAGAAAGTATACATCCGAACCTCGATGGTGTCAAGTGTGCTTACATCTGCGTAAAGAGGAAGTAGGGAAAAAATGTAAACTTTTGACTATTTCTGGTCTAGTGATTGATGACAGCAGAGCTTGCTGCCCAGACTTATAGTACCAGTCAAAAGTTTGGACACACCTACTCATTCAAGGGTTTTTCTTTATTTTTACTATTTTCGACATTGTAGAATAATAGTGAAGACTTCAAAACTATGAAATAACACATATGGAATCATGTAGTAACCAAACAATTTTTAAACAAATGAAAATATAGTTTATATTCGAGATTCTTCAAATAGCCAGCCTTTGCCTTGATGACAGCTTTGCACACTCTTGGCATTCTCTCAACCAGTTTCATGAGGTAGTCACCTGGAATGCATTTCAATTAAAAGGTGTGCCTTCTTAAAAGTCAATTTGTTGAATTTCTTTCCTACTTAATGTGTTTGAGCCAATCAGTTGTGTTGTGACAAGGTAGGGGTGGTATACAGAAGATAGCCCTATTTGGTAAAAGACCAAGTCCATATTATGGCAAGAACAGCTCAAATAAGCAAAGAGAAACGACAGTCCATCATTCATTTAAGACATGAAGGTCAATACGGAAAATGTCAAGAACTTTGAAAGTTCTTTCAAGTGCAGTCGCAATAACCATCAAGCGCTATGATGAAACTGGTTCTCATGAGGACCGCCACCGGAATGGAAGACCCAGAGTTACCTCTGCCGCAGAGGATAAGTTAATTAGAGTTACCAGCCTCAGAAATTGCAGCCCAAATAAATGCTTCACAGAGTTCAAGTAACAGACACATCTCAACATCAACTGTTCAGAGGAGACTGTGTGAATCAGGCATTCGTGGTCGATTTACTGCAAAGAAACCACTACTAAAGGACACCAATAAGAAGAAGAGACTTGCTTGGGCCAAGAAACATGAGCAATGGACATTAGACCGGTGGAAATTTGTTCTTTGGTCTCGAGTCCAAATGTCTTTGTGAGATGCGGTGTGGGTGAACGGATGATCTCCGCATGTGTAGTTCCCACCGTAAAGCATGGAGGAGGAGGTGTTATGGTGTGGGGGTGCTTTGCTGGTGACATTGTCTGTGATTTATTTAGAATTCAATGCACACTTAACCAGCATGGCTACCACAGCATTCTGCAGTGATACGCCATCCCATCTGGTTTGTGCTTAGTGGGACTATCATTTGTTTTTCAACAGGACAATGACCCAACACACCTCCAGGCTGTGTAAGGGCTATTTTACCAAGAAGGAGAGTGATGGAGTGCTGCATCAGATGACCTGGCCTCAACAATCCCCCGACCTCAACCCAATTGAGATGGTTTGGGATGAGTCGGACCACAGAGTGAAGGAAAAGCAGCCAACAAGTGCTCAGCATATGTGGGAACTCCTTCAAGACTGTTGGAAAAGCATTCCAGGTGAAGCTGGTTAAGAGAATGCCAAGAGTGTGCAAAGCTGTCATCAAGGCAAATGGTGGCTATTTGAAGAATCCTAAAATATAAAATATATTTTGATTTGTTTAACACTTATTTGTTTACTACATGATTCCATATGTGTTATTTCATAGTTTTGATGTCTTCACTATTATTCTACAATGTAGAAAATAGTAAAAATAAACAAAACCCCTTGAATGAGTAGGTGTGTCCACACTTTTGACTGGTACTGTATATATTGCTAATTTCCAGTGTCTGTGTCCAGTGTCTGTGTTACTAGCATTTACTACATCCATTTTTGGATCCAAATCCATTTTTGAACTTATAAATGAATGATATCTACCCATTGATTCAGAAAATAATATAACTTATAAATGCCTCATGATCTTAGGTCAACTCTCATTCTCCATCAGAACCCAAAATACAAGCTTGTTTTAGTCCAATGTTTGTAAACAAACACTGTAAAGCATATATAGTTAACCATGTTTTTCGTTTACAAACATTGAAGTCAAACAAGCTTTTATTTTGGGTTCTAATGGGGTACAAGTTATAATCTTCAAGAATCAATGGGAAAATCCCTAGGTGAAAAATCTGTCGATGTGCCCTTGAGCAAGGCACTTAACCTTAATTGCTCCTGTATGTCGCTCTGGATAAGAGCGTCTGCGAAATGACTAAAATGTAAATGCAAAACATATTTTATGTTTTGCAATTCTGAGTAAGTACTACTTCAGTAAGGATATACACTTAATTCGGTGACCTTAGGTATAGAAACTTTGATTGGCTGATCAACACACTGCTTCAAAAAAAATTACTGCAAAATAATTCCAATAGATGGGGGCATAACACCACAAATTAAATTTCAGAAGATCGTATTCTCCCTGGATACACCACTCAAGTGTATTTTTCTTATTAATTCCTGAGATCAGTCTCAAACCTGCCCCACCTATCCCACGCCAATTGCTGGACTTTCACATAGACGTTACAAGGTCACACCCAGTTCAAACCACATTTGAAAAAAATAATAATAATGTGCCATGTTTATCAAGTGTTCTGCCTTGCAATAGTAAATACCATAAATTAACTAATAATAATAAAAAAACAGCAAATACTTACATAGGTTTTGATTTTAAAAAACAAACAATGAAAATGCTATTTAGTACACTAATGGTATTTACTAACATAATAGATTGCTAAAATAGTTTGCAAAAGTGTTCTAGGCTACCCTACCATAGAATTAGAGTTGTGGCTAGGATTACTATCTGTTCAGGGTTAGGGGTTACCATCTGTTCAGGGTTAGGGTTGGGGTTAATGCTAAAATAGGTTATACCTCGGGTTAGGGCTAGGGTTTTTAAGGCAAGAAACTGTATGGGTTTATAGCTCTCTTGCTCCTCCCCGTGGCCATATGCGGGTACTACATACCTCATTCGTGACACTTGCTGGGCTCATAATCTGAGGTAGCAACTGCGTCATATCTACAAATCAATGAGCTAGACTCATCCATTTGGTTGCAAGTCAGTGAACCTGTGCAGCATACGCTCAATTCGCCTAATAATGAACAGATTTCGACGCATATCAAATTATCAGCCATTTAGAAACAACAAAAATGGTCCAAAGATCTTTTAGTTCTTCATTCAAAAATGTACTTTGGCGGTTTAAATTGGCAACATCTTGAAAAAGAGGACACGGACACGCGTTTTGTTTAGGTTTTACACCTTTTTCTGAAAATAATATGTTAAACCATGTCCAGAACATTTTTCATTTTTAATGGCTAGGCGTCAGCCATCTCTTGCACCGTGGGTCAACACAACGTATACTCAGCCGAACAGTGAGATTGCGCATCAAGTAGCCATTACCGGAGGTAAACGTTCAAGGTTTACGCGGGTAAATCTCATTGCTAACAATGAGCTGGCATTGTGATACAGAACAGTATGCTTGGAATAGAAAGTTCGGAAGTTGAGTTGGTACCACGGTGCTCAATAGAACGAATAGGAGCTGGCAGGGTGAAAAATTCCCTAAAATAAGGCCTGTTTTTTCGCGATTACTTCAAAACTATGGCAAGCAGCTGGGACATACAGTGAGGGATAAAATTATTTGATCCCCTGCTGAAAAACGCATGCCAAAAATGTTATAAATTGATTTGCATTTTAATGAGGGAAATAAATATTTGACCCCCTCTCAATCAGAAAGATTTCTGGCCCCCAGGTGTCTTTTATACAGGTAATGAGCTGAGATTAGGAGCACACTCTTAAAGGGAGTGCTCCTAATCTCAGTTTGTTACCTGTATAAAAGACACCTGTCCACAGAAGCAATCAATCAATCAGACTCCAAACTCTCCACCATGGCCAAGACCAAAGAGCTCTCCAAGGATGTCAGGGACAATATTGTAGACCTACACAAGGCTGGAATGGGCTACAAGACCATCGCCAAGCAGCTTGGTGAGAAGGTGACAACAGTTGGTGTGATTATTCGCAAATGGAAGAAACACAAAATAACTGTCAATCTCCCTCGGCCTGGGGCTCCATGCAAGATCTCACCTTGTGGAGTTGCAATGATCATGAGAACGGTGAGGAATCAGCCCAGAACTACACGGGAGGATCTTGTCAATGATCTCAAGGCAGCTGGGACCATAGTCACCAAGAAAACAATTGGTAACACACTACGCCGTGAAGGACTGAAATCCTGCAGCGCCCGCAAGGTCCTCCTGCTCAAGAAAGCACATATACATGCCCGTCTGAAGTTTGCCAATGAACATCTGAATGATTCAGAGGAGAACTGGGTGAAAGTGTTGTGGTCAGATGAGACCAAAATGGAGCTCTTTGGCATCAAATCAACTAGACGTGTTTGGAGGAGGAGGAATGCTGCCTATGACCCCAAGAACTCCATCCCCACTGTCAAACCTGGAGGTGGAAACATTATGCTTTTTCTGCTAAGGGGACAGGACAACTTCACCGCATCAAAGGGACGATGGACGGGGCCATGTACCGTCAAATCTTGGGTGAGAACCTCCTTCCCCCAGCCAGGGCATTGAAAATGGATCGTGGATGGGTATTCCAGCATGACAATGATCCAAAACACACGGCCAAGTCAACAAAGGAGTGGCTCAAGAAGAAGCACATTAAGGTCCTGAAGTGGTCCTGAAGTGGTCTCCAGTGGTCTCCAGACCTTAATCCCATAGAAAATATGTGGAGGGAGCTGAAGGTTTGAGTTGCCAAACATCAGCCTCGAAACCTTAATGACTTGGAGAAGATCTGCAAAGAGGAGTGGGACAAAATCCCTCCTGAGACGTGTGCAAACCTGGTGGCCAACTACAAGAAACGTCTGACCTCTGTGATTGCCAACAAGGGTTTTGCCACCAAGTACTAAGTCATGTTTTGCAGAGGGGTCAGATACTTATTTCCCTCATTAAAATGCAAATCAATTTATAACATTTTTCTGGATTTTTTTGTTGTTATTCTGTCTCTCACTGTTCAAATAAACCTACCATTAAAATTATAGACTGATCATTTCTTTGTTAGTGGGCAAACGTACAAAATCAGCAGGGGATCAAATACTTTTTTCCCTCACTGTACGGTAATATTATTAAACTGGGCTCCATGGCGGATGCAATGAACTAGTTTTTATCTGAACATTTCAGTCACTGGCTCAGCTGTTTCCGGATAAATTTATGCTAGCTTTCGTGCCCATAGTCAAACTTCAGGAATTCTGCTCATTGACGCACAATAATCTTTAGCTAGATGTAAAATGGGGTGACTAAGACTTCCTCACCAATAAAACATCAATATTATTGGTTTAACTTAGATAATTCAGACAGTTTTGAGGCAGAAATTAGGTTCAGCAGACGATGTTGCCTAGGTAATATTTTTATGTTGTGGCAGCCCATTGTAGCCAGACTACTTTTCATCTATCCCATTATCCTATGCGAAATATGAGACAGATCAGTGCAGGCGGACTCAACGCGCTATCCGATGTAAGACAATTGGTAGAAGATCCCTTTTGAGTCCATGTAGAACCCTTTCTACAGAGGGTTCTACATGGAACCAAAATGGGTTCTACCTAGAACCAAAAAGGGTTCTCCTATGGGGACAGCCGAAGAACCCTTTTGGAAACCTTTTTTCTAAGAGTGTAGTGGTGTTTAGTAGTTGGATGTCTCCAAACGAAATACATGAATACCAATACAGGAAAAAGGAAGTTGACGATGTTGTTTCGGTTGCCAGGCGACTAATATGCTAATGAGGCTGTTAGTCAGAAGGCTTCTGGCGAGAGAGACTGAAATATGTTTTAATCATACTCCAAAAAATGTGTGTGTGCCTGTGTGTTTGTATGAGTGTTTGTGATTGTTTGTCTGTGTGTGCCTGTGTGTGTGTGTGTGTGTGTGTGTGTGTGTGTGTGTGCACATCTCAGCATTCAATGTCTCAGCATTCCGACACAGCTATAATTGAAAGTATCCGTTCTCTGTATGAAAAGTGGAGATGTGATGGCCCTCTCCTCTCTGCAGCTAAATTATCCCAAATTGTCAGGTCAGACCTAGCCATCTGTCATCGGCGTAGTGCCCTGCTTATCAGGAGATGGAGATGGAGAAGCAGGTCGCTCTGTGCTTGATTAAGGTGCCTGTTGAACACGTCTTTTCTCTTCTCCTTCGCTCTCCATCGTTTAAATGAGATGTGTCTCTCTTTCTCAGGCAAAAGGAGATGTGTTTCAATGGCAACTCATCAAGTGTGTGTCTAAGCTGGTGGCGCACACACACGCACACACACACGCACACACACACACAAACACACACACACACACACCGTTTTGGGGCTATAATGTGCTGTGCCTTCCTGCTCCACTGTTTGTTCTACAGCTCAATTAGTTAATATGGAGTAAGCAGATTAACATGGAGCATGGCAGGAGACGGCCTGGCTGTGGCGCTGCTATCTGCTGTGTGACAGGGTGCATGTCTGTGTGCATGTGTGTGTGCCTCCCTATCTATGTGAGAGGATGGAGGATTCAGATGGAGCTCAGTGGAAGATCAGACTACCATCAGATTAGATCTGGGATAGCTCTGTCTGGTCTGAGAGAGAGGTAGAGGGAGAGGTAGAGTGAGAGAGGCAGGGAGAGCATAAGAGAGACAAAGGTGAGAGAGGATTAAGAGAGATAGAAAGGGGAGAGAGTGACAGACAGACAGACAAAGAGAGAAAAGTGATAGAGGGAGTAGGATAGAGAGAGAGAGCTGTGTCCAGTCCTTATCCCCTCGACTGCAGAGATAAAGGTATTAGGAGTCTGTTAACCCTTTCAACTCTTATCACACACTTCGACCCCACGCACTCACACAACCTCTCAGAGCAAAGTGGTGTGTGTTAGCGTGCGTATGTGTGTGTGTGCGTGCGTGTTTCGATGACTGCTCATGTGGTTACATCTAAAAGACCATGGTCTGTTTCTAGTGTGTAAGGGACTGGTTGAAACCCCCTTGCTGTGTTTTGCATAGAGATTGAAGAAGTGCTGCTCCAGTGGAATATTGTACAGGGCTGTCATTTGAGCGAATTCAGTCTGAGGCTCTTCCTTACTCATGCTCTCTCTTCTTTCTCGCTCTCTTTTTCTGCAGCATGTCCAGTCCTCCTATATGGCCAGGGAGTCCCTTCTTCCGAAAAAATGGAGGAGTCCTCCTACAAGGTACCGTCACATAGACTTTAATATTATACGTTCTCATCTCACTCCCTCTCACTCCCCTCGGTGCACAGTGGGATGGACTGAAACCTCCCTCCTTCACTTTCTGATTCACTTCAAAGCTGCTGAAGTGATGTTGGTTCATTTGCATATGCTCTTTAGATATCATTAACCCAGTCTAACTCTCTCCTTCCTTCCTCTCTTACTCCATCCCTCTCTCTCTCTCTCTCTCTCTCTCTCTCTCTCTCTCTGTCTCTCTGTCTCTGTCTCTGTCTCTGTCTCTGTCTCTGTCTCTCTCTCTCTCTCTCTCTCTCTCTCTCTCTCTCTCTCTCGCTTTCTCTCTGCCTATCACCCTCTCTCCATGCAGGCACCTGGCTATATCACAATAGCCTTAACTCACACTGTATAGATCTGGCATTGGTTCTGCTCTTATAAAAAGGAGTGTCTCTAAATTTCGAGGTGGCTGCCTTTTTGTGTCTGATCCCCTCCTCTTTCTTTCATTCAGAAGTTCTTTTTTGGGAGGGGGGGATATAGGGATTCTGGCAACATCCCTTCAGCTGCTTCTTCCCTCTCTTCCTTGTTTTTCATTCTCTACTGTAATCCGATGGAATGTCTTTTTGTCCTTTCTTTCTCCTCCTCGCCCGCGGCGCTGGGTATTGAGAAGGGGTTTGGTGTATAAGTCGCCATTGTTCCTTTGTCTCTTGACCAGTTGATCAGTATTCCAAGCTCCTGCTACTCTGATACTGCACATGGTAATGGTGATGCACAGAGAACAGACCTTAATATGGCTATTGTGGAGCAACAGAAAAAGAGAGGGAGAGGCGGGAGAAGTGGGAAATTATCCCTTTTCCTGAGGACAATGCTGCAGTTTTTGAAACGTGAAGAAGGAAGAGGAGTTTTGAAAGGAGGCATAAAGCTTCTAACTTATTGTTTTATCCCGAAGAGGGTAAATATATTTTTCCAAGAGTGTTTGATGATACGGAAAGGAAAAAAGTGTTAAAAAGAATGGGCAAATTATTCTACTGAAGTGGTCCAGTGTTCCGTTGAGGGTGTGGCTGTGGTACAGTTCTGTAGAATATCAGAAGGAAGGACAAATCTGAAATTGGACCCTATAGGGCTCTGGCCAAAAGTAGTACACTACATAGGGAACTGGGCGCCATTTTGGATGAAGCCCATTGTCTTTTGTGTTTAACTCTTTATTGTCAGTTAACTGGACTCAATCCCCTAGTCAGTTAGGAAGACATGGAGATTCACCTTCTGAAAGTTGCCATGGTAATGATTAGTGCTGACCACCTATAAAGTATTGTTGCCATGGTTGCGATACGTTGGTAGACATCTTCCCTAATCTTTTGTGTCTGGGGGAGAGGGCGATGAGACTGTCAGGGTTTTAGATGGGGAGATTAATCTTCTAGATCAGACGATTAATTGAGGAGAACGTAAAGGTATATGGCGGACATAATTGCCTGTTTTTGGTCTTCCCTCTTTCTCCTTTTCTTTTGGTCAATTATATTCCTCTACCTCTCATACTTCCTCTAATCCCTCTTGCCTCTCTCTCTTTTTTACTTCTCCATCGGTTTCTCTCCCCCCTCTCTCTCTCGCTCTCCCTCTCTCTCTCTCTCTCTCTCTCTCTCTCTCTCTCTCTCTCTCTCTCTCTCTCTCTCTCTCTCTCTCTCTCTCTCTCTCTCTCTCTCTCTCTCTCTCTCTCTCTCTCTCTCTCTCTCTCTCTCTCTCTCTCTCTCTCTGCTGGGGCAGCCCCCCCGCATCTCTCTGATTCAGAGGGGCTGGGTTAAATGCGGAAGGTACATTTCGATTGAATGCATTCAGTTGATACATTTAATTAAATACAAATCTGATAAATAAACAACAAAATGTACACGGTTGATGGTTACACTATGTATTACTTGTAAGTTATGTACAATGTGTATACTTCAGGGAACTAATGGTCATGGGATGTCCCTCAGGCTATGGAAATCACCCAGAATAATTCAGAGCTTTATGTCATTATTAAATGCACAGAAGTTGGGAATTGATTGACATATTTTCTTTAAAAAATATTATCTTATTTGGGAGTATTTATCACAGCAGAGGAGAAAGTGCATCTCTGTCTCTACCTCCCCTGTCGTGCAGTGACCACATAGCGTTCCTCTTTGGATAGCCATGTCTTTTTGTGTCTCCCTTTTCTATAGCCAATCAGTGGTCGCTGAGCCTATTTTTGGTCAGGATCTGTCTCTGTTTTGTATCTCTGTAGAGATATTCTACCAATTTGTATTCTCTTTTGAGGGCCAAATAGCAATTTACTTTATTCTTTGTTTTTGTTTAGGAGGTTTTCATTTCTGTAACAATTTGATTGATATCCCTGTGTGTTTTGGTAGTAGGGTTGTTTAGTGTTTTTAATAGCTGATATTAGGGACTCTTTTCAGGGTTCAGCTCTTGGGTTTCCAGTGGTTTGAATTGTCAGGATTTTGGGGCTTGGATTTCAAATGGTGCCGAAATGTTTGTGTCCTTTTCTTTATATTTACAATTAAAGGGAATCTTCAGAGTTTGCTCTGCATGCATTATTTTGTATTTTTGGGGGTATTTAGGATAATTCTGCAGAATTCTGTATGTAGATTTTCTATAGGGTTTTTTGCCCAATGCTTATAATCGTAATTACAGATTGGACTCCAAACCTCGCTTCCATATAGTGCAATTGGTAAAATTACACTATTGAATATTTTGCACAACATTTGGATAGGAATATTTATTTTGAGAATGCACTTTTTATGGAGTAAAATGCTTTGCAGGCTTTTTATTTTAGTTAATTCGCTGCAAGACCAACTCTACCAGAGGCACATAATTTTAGTCCTAGGTAGTTGGTCCATTGGGCATGTTCAACCATGGTATTTCCTTATTTGAACGGGTTTCTGCTGCTCTGATTCCTGGCCTTTTTCTGGAAAATCACGACTGGTTTTCTGAAAGTTGATGTTGATTGCCCAGTTGATGCTTTATTCCCAAATAATGTTAAGTTGTTCCTGTAGACCTTGCTCTGTTGGTGACAGTAGGACAAGGTCATCTGCGTAGAGCAGGAATCTGACCTCCTCATCTTTGAGGGTGAGTCCAGGGGCTGCATGCTAGTTCGTTGATGTACACTTTGAACAGGGTTGGACTTAAACTGCACCCTTGTCTCACCCCTCGCCCTTGTGCAAAGAAACTCTGTTCTTTTATTGTTCAGTTTAATACTACTTGTGGTGTTCGAGTAAATAGATTTAATGATGTTGTATACTTTACCCCCTCTCTCTCTCTCTCTCTCTCTCCCCCCCGCACCTCTCTGATTCAGAGGGGTTGGGTTAAATCCGGAAGACACATTTTGGTTGAATGCATTCAGTTGTGCAACTGACTAGGTATGCCCTTTCCCCTCCTTTCTTTCTTTCTTTCTTTCTTTCTTTCTTTCTTTCTTTCTTTCTTTCTTTCTTTCTTTCTTTCTTTCTTTCTTTCTTTCTTTCTTTCTTTCTTTCTTTCTTTCTTTCTTTCTTTCTTTCTTTCTTTCTCTCTCTCTCTCTCTCTCTCTCTCTCTCTCTCTCTGTCTCTCTGTCTCTCTGTCTCTCTTTCTTTCTCTCTCTCTCTCTCTCTCTCTCTCTCTCTCTCTCTCTCTCTCTCTCTCTCTCTCTCTCTCTCTCTCTCTCTCTCTCTCTCTCTCTATCTCTCTCTCTTCTCAGTTAGAGATAGCAGGACGGTTACAGACAGAGTACAAAAAGTACCCTGCACCTGCAAGTTACTGGATGTTCATAGTACACTCCTTAGACATGCGGAGACCCGCTCTACTGTGTCCCTCGTCTGTCTCCCAGCTGATAGACAGACACACCACTGATACTGAGACTGGCAGTTAGAGGGAGGAGTGTTTAGTATAAACTTTGCTGCTGTGGAACCTGGTATTACCTGGAGCGTGAGGGAGGGATGGATGGATGGAGGGGAAGGGAAGGGGTTGTGTGTGTGTGGGAGGAACATCTGTCGAGAACAGTGACCGAAACACGATCTGAAATGCTAGCTAACACACACTCCCACAGATATGTAGAAAGGTGTGCACGTACGCGTGCTGTGGCAGATTTCAGTGTGTGTGTGTTTGTGTGATTGCGTACGTGTGTATGTATGTGTATCGCGCAGCCCCTTGCGCAGGCCTTGAGAGCGTTGTTGAGAGGCTGGAGGAGAGGCAGACAAACTATTATTGAACCACTAGTACCATGACACACACACACACACACACACACACACACACACACACACACACACACACACACACCCCTCAGCTGTGGGATCCAGCTCAGTTCTGAAGCCTCTCTCACCCCTGTCCCAGTCTCATGCACAGGTCACTATTGATTTATGGATTTAGGAGCTCCCCCTGACACCCTGCCAAAAGCCCTCCAAATACACCCTCTCTTTCTTCTCCTCCCTCCCTCTCTCTCTCTCTCTCTCTCTCTCTCTCTCTCTCTCTCTCTCTCTCTCTCTCTCCTCCCCTCCTCTCTCCTGCTCTTCTTGCTGAGTTGTGCCTCTTCAGTTCAAAGTTCTGTGGTGAGGCGTGTCTAGCTTAGGAATGGCTCAGAGAGCTAGAGTCTAGCGCTATACCCATCACTTTCAAACTGAGGAGAGGGGATAGAGGGAGGACAGGAGAGGGGATAGATGGAGGGAAAATAGAGCAGAGAGGAGAAGGGATTGGGGTCCAGTAATCCAGGCTAGTAATATGACAGCCGTGATACCTAATAGTACAGATTTTGTACTACTAACTAAAATGGTATAGTCCCATTAACTCATCCACAACATCAATGAGCTGTATTATTCCCTGTAGTACTTCTGGGTATGATATCATGCGTGCCTCTGAGCCTGTGTTTGTGTGTGTTTGTTTGTGTGTGTGTGTGCGTAACACAAGAAGGGTCTCCAGCTGGCCATTGAGCCGGGACATTGATTGACATGTGATATCATTGTGTGTGTGTGCGTGTACACGTGCGTGTGTGAGCCGGGACATTGATGTGATAGCTTGTGTGGGTGGGAGTGTGTCATGTGACCACATCTTTTTTTTTAAAGAGTGTCCAATTTCTATTGGTGCGCGTGCGAGTCAGTTCCTCAAAGCCCCTAAACCTATATTCCGTTTAGTTTTTCTTCTGTATGTTTTTACATATATTGAATGATGCAGGGCCAATTAGAGCAGAAGGCAACAGAGCAGGATGTATGGCGCAGTGTATGTGTGTGTGTCGCGTGCCTCTGCTGTCTCACAAGTTAGGAGTGAGTCAGAGGAAAGGTCTTTGAAGTATTCCGCCCACTGCACTGCTCTCAGCAATGAATACAGGCAATGGACACACACACACACACATTTCAGCTCTGATCAATGGCAGAATAAGCCGGGGGATGTTTGACTTGCTGATGCCGGAGAGAAAAGAGTGAAGAGAGAGAGAAGAGTAGCGGAGTACTGATGAATATTTGGAGGAATGGTAGTAGACTGAAGACACAGAACATCACAGTGGAACCACTTTCCACACTACACCCTCTCCTATGGGGACACAGAATATATTGTGAACCCATTTCCATACCACACCCCTCTCCATAGCTCCCACTGCATAAAACATTATTACCAGGATGTTGAACTCTCAGACCATAGTCGCCTGTTTCAAGACATTCTGACAGATTTCTTATGCAGACAGTTGGACAAGTGGGATATGAGCGTGATTAAGATGCTTGCTGGTGTAGTTATAAAGAGATGTCATATTTTATACGTAAAGCTTTATTATAGGTACAGTATATATAATATGTGTAATACAGACGTGTCTTCAAGGATCCTAGTGTATCCAGAGAGAGAGAGAAAGAGAGCAACCTGGAATGCTACCTGGCCCTAAACAGAGAGGATAAACACATCAAGAAATATCTTTATCTTTTTGAAACCTTTGAGTGTAGTGTTTCTGTTAATTTTCAATAGTTTTTTGTTGCTTTTGTTTCTTCTCACTTCTGTTGGTTTATTTCACTTGCTTTGGCAATGTAAACATATGTTTCCCATGCCAATAAAGCCCCTTTGACATTTACCTCCTCTTCCGTTTCTCTCCCCATCATCCTTCTTTTCTGCCTCTCCCCTTAACTTCTAAGACATTTTACATTTACATTTTAGTCATTTAGCAGACGCTCTTATCCAGAGCGACTTACAGGAGCAATTAGGGTTAAGTGCCTTGCTCAAGGGCACATCGACAGATTTTTCACCTAGTCGGCTCGGGGATTAGAACCAGCGACCTTTCGGTTACTGGCACTACGCTCTTAACCACTAAGCTAAGAGTTAGTCACTCGCTCTTCTCTTCACTTCTTCCACAATTAGACATTCAGGAGATGACGGAGGGGAGAGAGAGAGAGAGGGAGAGAACAGAGTTTGTGGAAGCGCGCGTGTGGAACGCTTTTTACTCATTCTTCTCCCAGGCACCCAGTGTGTGCTCTGAATGGGGGAGCTGTCTCCTCTCCTCCCTCCTTTCCCCCTCTCATATTCTCATCCTCCTCTCACTCACTCCTCCTTTTATCTCCTCTTTGTTCCACAAGAGTTGCATCAAAGACGAAGGGACTGAAGACTCCCGTGTTTGGAATCTCTCTCTCTCTCTCTCTCTCTCTCTCTCTCTCTCTCTCTCTCCCCACTCCCACTACCTTGTCTTGTTGTTTTGCTCCTTGCTCTCCTCCTATCATAATCTCCTAGTGTGAATCGATGCGGTGGTGTAGTGAGTCCGGTCCAGTTTTAGTCGGAGTAGACCTGATTGTCTAGAAGTGGCAGTTGTCACATTAGCTACTATTACTGACCTCTCCTACTCTCACACACACTTTTCATACACTTGCTCATTAGTAACTACACGCACACACACACACACACACACACACACACACACACACACACACACACACACACACACACACACACACACACACACACACACACACACACACACACACACACACACCACTCTGTTATTTCAGAATACCCTGGGGATTAAAGGATGTGCGAGGGAGGCTGTCGTCACAGCGATCAGTTGGTGACATCACCCATCCTCTCCCGTCTCTTTCTCTCTCTCTCGCTGTGGGTGGGTGGTGCTGTAAGGTAGCATGTTTCCTGCTTCAAAGCATCTCACTCTCTCTTCCATTTCTCTCCTCCTTTTCCCTCTTTTCCCCTTCAGAGTCTCTGATGTGTCACAGTGAGTCAGGGGTGTGTGTGTGTGTGCGGCCTGTGTCTGTGTGAGCGTGCGTTTGGAATGTGTGCATGTGTGTCTCCTCTAACAGCCTTGAACATGTCTCATGGGTCTGTTTGTCTGTCTGGGGGATGAAACGGTGTCTTCACATCTAGGGGAAATCACACGGCATTGGCAACCCATGTGACAGATTCAGCTGATGGGAGGGAAAGGGGTTGACTGGTTGTCTGGTGTCCTCACACTTATACACCCAGTCAGGATGTCCACAATAAGTAAAATCAAGGCTCTCTGGTGCTGCAGGATCTTTATGTGTAGTGGGATGTCATCAGACTCGTCTGATGTACAGGGCTTTCCTGTTTCAGACTATGAAGTCCTATGCAGTCCTTGGTTCACCTCAGAGTGTGGGGAGGTCTACATTCTGGTTTTAGTTGACTTCAGTCCATGTTCTGCCCACAGCTCCCTCAGATTCTGTTATTGGTCACTCCCATTTAGAAACCAGTCTGCTATTGCTCACTCCCACTTAGAACACCGGTCTGCTATTGGTCACTCCCACTTATATACCAGCCTGCTATTGGTCACCCCCACTTTGAACACCAGTCTGCTATTGGTCACTCCCACTTAGATATCAGCCTGCTATTGGTTACTCCCACTTAGAACACCAGTCTGCTATTGATCACTCCCACTTAGATACAAGTCTGCTGTTCTTCACTGCTACTTGTGTTCTATACTCAGATCTATGGAGGAACATCTGCTATCTTTATTGATCCTTTTCCCTCTCTCTCTTTCTTTCTTTCTTTCTTTCTCTCGTTCGTTATCGGGGTGATTTATTATGTGGGTTAGCGTCTGCTTTTATGACTGAACAGATATGATCCGTAGCTGTTGTGTCTCTTTCTGTTTCTGTCATCAAGTGTGAATTGATGAGTGGGCTGGGTGTTGCATCATCTTGTTGAGTCTGTGATCTGAGTGAACAGATATGGGTTGTGGGTGTTGAGTCTTTTGTTGTGCCTGGTAAATCTGAAGCTTGTTTCCTGGGTGTTGTGTCATAGTTAGGCCTGTTATATGCATGATCATATGAAGTTGTGGGTGTTTTTGACTTGTGATGATGATGCCTCTTTCCCTATCCCCCCCCTCTCTCCTGCTCTCCCTCTCCTTCCCTCTCTCTTCCTCTTTCTTACCCAGTTACTTCTATAAATAGGTTTTGAAGTCAGGGACTGTGCATTGTAACACTACACTGCTTTCCTTTACACAGAGGGAGAGAGCGGGAGAGGGAAAGAGAGAAAGGACGAGAGAGGGAGTGAGCTAGAAAGAGAGAGGGACAGAGATAAGGGTAAAGAGGAACGCATAACAGCGTTAAAAGATATATGGAGTTAGAATGACTTTGCTTATAGTCGCCACTCTCCTGGTTTCAATTACAGGCTGTAAACATTGATTATGCCTCTCTCTATTTCTCCCTATCCTTCTTTCTCTTTCTCTCTTTCTTCCCTACTCCCTCTCTGCATGTCTTTCCCCTCATTTTCTCACCTCTCTCTCTTTCTCTCTCTCTCTCTCTGGTATTTCCTGTTCTGGGTCATGTGGTGTATGTGATCCACTCGGGCTCTGAAGTGAAGTATGTGAAATGTGATCGGTTGCCTTGGCGACAGCAATGCCCCAGCTAGAGAGGTGGCAGGAAGGAAGCAGCAACCCACAGTAAAAAATACTATAGTAAACTATGGTATAAATACTATAGCATTCACTGTAGTGTTTTTGCAGACTTGGACTTTAGTGAATACTGTAGTATTTACAGTTAACTATAGTATAAATACTGTAGTAAAATATAGCTGTAGTATATACTATAGTAATTAATGTAGTGTTTTGCGTATTGTAGTATACTGTAGTATGTACTGTAGTGTTTTTGCAGACTGTACTATACTGTAGTGTTTACTGTAGTATTTTTGCCGACATTACTGTAGTATTTACTATACTGTTTTTGTTTCATTATTCTCCTTCAGGAAACCTACTGGAGAAATACTAAAAGAGCACATTTTCCATAACCTGTAAGTAGGTTGGTCTGAATGAGTAGTTCAGAGCTTCTGCTCTTTTCCCATAACCTGTAGGGAACACAATATATGGTCTATACTTGGCATGTAGATTTCTCACTTATGGGTGGCACAAATTGTGATTATGGGGGAGGGGAATGGGCAGGGTATATGCAAATGAAATGCTGTAGTAGTTACTATACTTACAAAAGTGTAGTGTTTTTGCGGACTATAGTGTTATTGCGGATATTACTGTAGTATTCACTACAGTATTTTTTTTGCGGTTAATACTGTAGTATTTACTATAATATTCAACAGTATACTACAACATTCTATAATAAGTGCTACACATGATTGAGGGATACTACAGTGTGTATTATAGTATTCTACAGTATACTACAGTTTACAATATAATTATATATAAGTACTGTAGTATTCTATAGTAAACTGTAGTATTTTTACATGTGGGAAGCCACATAGACATTCCTTTAGAGGAGAGAGAGAGGGAGAGAGAGAGATGTGAGAAGAAGGACGATGAAAAGGAGAGTGAAAAAGACAGAGAGAGAGGGAGATAAAATGGAAACAATGGAAGAATGGAAGGATTCTGCCCTTTTTTAAGACCCCTTGAATAATTCAGCCACTCTACTTGAAGTAAAAATCATGTTTAGACCCTCTCCTCTTTCTAAAAAGGACCTTCTTATTTCTGACAGCTTGTTTCCCAGACCTCTGCTCCTCTATTTCTGTTACACAAGCCTGACAGCTCCCTGTGTGGCCGTTGCCTTTGCGTGACAGAGGTTGTGGGCTCAGAACAGGCCAGGGACCCAAGAGGAAAGGAAAATCGCATTGCTGCTTTAAAGGGATAGTGCAGCCTAAAATCAGAGTTCATCAGTTACCTCAATATCCTGTCCATATTCTGTATACTGTTGACAGAGTCCTGTGAATTCATCGAGTGAGATTTGTACAGCAGATGCCACATTTGAGGTATTGAACCTTTGTCAAACTATGAAGTATTAGGATCCATCCCTTTAAGGTACTGTACCTGCTTTGAGAGATAGAGAGAACGAGAGCGTGAGTGAGTGTGTGTGCGGATGTCTCAGACTGTTACTCATGCGTGAAGGGGCTGTGCAAGGGGTAACTAGAATAACTTGGGAAGCTTGTTAGGGTTACACGCGTCCCACACTATTTTGGGGCCCCCTTGTTGGACACTAAGGGTGGTACAATAGGACACACACACACTACAGTTTGTTGTTGTTGTTGTTGTTGTTGTATATTTGCTGCCTACTGAACAGTCTCTCCTCTCTTGTTAAGGTTTGAGTAACTCAGTAGGCATCACTGTTACTGCTGCCTGTTCTCTTCATGCTCCACTGACACACACAATCACACACAGCATGGAGCTTAATCAACACAAACACTTTCGTGCTCATGAACACACACACAACAATTCATACACGTATTTTATGGTCTCAATGTAGACAAGCCCCCCCCATCAAATCAGATATGGTACTGTCCTACTGGGGAGATGCCTCTCTACTACACTCTTTAATATGGTTGGTTAAACAGTTGGTAAGTCTCTCTCTTTCTTTCTTCACCCACCCAGCTCACGTGCCAACTACTCTCTGCTTCGCTCAATGCTTCACTTTTCTCTCTCTCTCTCTCTCTCTCTCTCTCTCTCTCTCTCTCTCTCTCTCTCTCTCTCTCTCTCTCTCTCTCTCTCTCTCTCTCTCTCTCTCTCTCTCTCTCTCTCTCTCTCTCTCTCTCTCTCTCTCTCTCTCTCTCTCTCTCTCTCTCTCTCTCTCTCTCTCCCTCTCTCTCTTTATTTATTTACTTTATTTAACCAGGTAGGCCAGTAGAGAACAAGTTCTCATTTACAACTTCGACCTGGCCAAGATAAAGCAAAGCAGTGTGATAAAAACAACAACACAGAGTTACATATGGGATAAACAAAACGTACAGTCAAAAACACAATAGAAAATCTATAGACAGTGCAAATGTAGTAAGTTATGGAGATAAGGCAATAAATAGGTCATAGTGCAAAATAATTACAATTTAGTATTAACACTGGAGTGATAGATGTGCAGAAGATGATGTGCAAATAGAGATACTGGGGTGCAAATTAGCAAAATAAATAACAATGTAAATAACAATATGGGGATGAGGTAGTTGGGTGGGCTAATTACAGATGGGCTGTGTACAGGTACAGTGATCGGTAAGCTGCTCTGACAACTGATGCTTAAAGTTAATGAGGGAGATAAGAGTCTCCAGCTTCAGAGATTTTTGTGGTTCGTTCCAGTCATTTGCAGCAGAGAACTGGAAGGAATGGCGGCCAAAGGAGGTGTTGGCTTTGGGGATGACCAGTGAGATATACCTGCTGGAGCGCATACTATGGATGGGTGTTGCTATGGTGACCAATGAGCTAAGATAAGGCGGGGATTTGCCTAGAAGTGATTTATAGATGACCTGGAGCCAGTGGGTTTGGCGACGAATATGTAGTGAGGGCCAGCCAACGAGAGCGTACAGGTCACAATGTTGGGTAGTATATGGGGCTTTGGTGACAAAACGGATGGCACTGTGATAGACTACATCCAATTTGCTGAGTTGAGTGTTGGAAGCTATTTTGTAAATGACATCGCCGAAGTCTTTGTTGCGAAACAGGAAGCCGATTCTAGATTTAATTTTGGATTGGAGATGCTTAATGTGAGTCTGGAAGGAGAGTTTACGGTCTAACCAGACACCTAGTTATTTGTAGTTGTCCACATATTCTAAGTCAGACCCGCCGAGAGTAGTGATTCTAGTCGGGCGGGCGGGTGCAAGCAGCGTTCGATTGAAGAGCATGCATTTAGTTTTACTAGCGTTTAAGAGCAGTTGGAGGCCACGGAAGGAGTGTTGTATGGCATTGAAGCTCGTTTGGAGGTTTGTTAACACAGTGTCCAATGAAGGGCCAGTTGTATACAAAATGGTGTCGTCTGCGTAGAGGTGGATCTGAGAGTCACCAGCAGCAAGAGCGACATCATTGATATACACAGAGAATAGAGTCGGCCCAAGAATTGAACCCTGTGGCACCCCCATAGAGACTGCCAGAGGTCCAGACAACAGGCCCTCCGATTTGACACATTGAACTCTATCTGAAAAGTAGTTGGTGAACCAGGCGAGGCAGTCAGTTGAGAAACCAAGGCTATTTAGTCTGCCAATAGCCTTGTCCCGGTCGATGAAGACGGCTGCACAGTACTGTCTTTTATCAATCGCGGTTATTATATTGTTTAGGACCTTGAGCGTGGCTGAGGTGCACCCATGACCAGCTCGGAAACCAGATTGCATAGCGGAGAAGGTACGGTGGGATTCAAAGTGGTCAGTGATCTGTTTGTTAACTTGGCTTTCAAATACTTTCGAAAGGAAGGGTAGGATGGATATAGGTCTGTAACAGTTTGGATCTAGAGTGTCACCCACAAGAGGGGGATGACCGCGGCAGCTTTCCAATCTCTGGGGATCTCAGACGATACGAAAGAGAGGTTGAACAGGCTAGTAATAGGGGTTGCGACAATTTCGGCAGCTAATTTTAGAAAGAAAGGTTCCAGATTGTCTAGCCCAGCTGATTTGTAGGGGTCCAGATTTTGCAGCTCTTTCAGGACATCAGCTATCTGAATTTGGGTGAAGGAGAAGCGGGGGAGGAGCATGGGCAAGTTTCAGCGGAGGGTGCAGAGCTGGTGGCTGGGGTAGGGGTAGCCAGGTGGAAAGCATGGCCAGCCGTAGCAAAATGCTTATTGAAATTCTCGATTATCGTAGATTTATCGGTGGTGACAGTGTTTCTTAGCCTCAGTGCAGTGGGCAGCTGGGAGGAGGTGCTTTTATTCTCCATGGACTTTACAGTGTTTTGGAGTTAGTGCTACAGGATGCAAATTTCTGTTTGAAAAAGCTAGCCTTTGCTTTCCTAACTGATTGTGTATAATGGTTCCTGACTTCCCTGAAAAGTTGCATATCGCGGGGGCTGTTCGATGCTAATGCAGTACGCCACAGGATGTTTTTGTGCTGGTCAAGGGCAGTCAAGTCTGGGGTGAACCAGGGGCTATATCTGTTCTTAGTTCTGAATTTTTTGAATGGGGCATGGAGAGGAAAGCACTTTTGAAGAACATCCAGGCATCCTCTACTGACGGAATGAGGTCAATATCCATCCAGGATACCTGGGCCAGGTCAATTAGAAAGGCCTGCTCAGAAAGGCCTGCTCGCTGAAGTGTTTTAGGGAGCGTTTGACAGTGATGAGGGGTGGTCGTTTGACCGCGGACCCATTACGGACGCAGGCAATGAGGCAGTGATCGCTGAGATCCTGGTTGAAGATACACTCTGTGTGTGTATCAGTAACAGTAACAGTAGTAGTTCTGGGTGACTGTGTGTGTGTTTACTCTGTTGAATGCTTGTGGTGTTCCTGAATGTAGCTCTTAAAAGGCTGCCTGTGTGGAGAGCTGTTGGTGTGCCTTTAATGCGAAGTGTTGCTAATTTTGTTCTCTTGAATGCAGCGCTAAAAGGCAGCTCCAGTCAGATGTCGCCTTGTTAGCTGGAAGCCGGGTTGTAACACTTAGTGAATAATAAAACAACTCAAACACAGTTTATCATCACTTGATGGGAAAAAAGAGAATGAGAAATTGGAGAGAGAGGAGAGGTGTCTGCACCTCAAGTCAGGCTGGATGGAGTATATGGGAGGATTCTGTAACCAGGAGAGGAGGGGGAGAAGAGGAGAAGAGAAGAGAGGAGAAGAGAGGAGGGGTAGGAGGGAGAGGAGAGGGAGAGGAGGAGATGAAAGGAGAGGGGAGGGGAACGGAAGGGAGAGCAGAGGAGAGCAGAGAAGAGGAGAGCCAGGTCATGTGGATCAACCATAACGTCCTCAACTACAACCTCTTCACTCTGACCGCAAACGCCCTGATTCCTGACCACAATGTCTCTGAGCACACTGTGTTTGACCGTATAATCTGTGACCACACACAGTCACACACACAGTCACGTGCGCAAGCACACACACACACACACACACACATCCCTGCTCTGACCCAGGAGAAGCCATTCCATTAGTGATAAACACACTCTGTTACCAGGCAACAACATGGATGGCCTATTTTGAATGCTTAAACATCTACAGGTCTGAGTCTGTCTGCTCCTCCCACAAATATATTCTCCCTTTTCCTGGATAAGAGAGATGGAGATAAATGTGTTTTATTATAGCCTGTGTGTGTGTGTGCATGTGCGTGTGTGTATTGACCACTAAATGGCTACGATGGCTTTGGTATAGAAAGGTTGCAGGTTTGAGTCCCACTTTGACTGTCCCCCAAATTCACAATGTCTTGGTTAGGAGCAATTATTTAAAAATTGCTTGAGCACTCCTCTTCAGAAGCCTTACCTAAAGTAAGGATCAGGGGAATTGGAGAAGGCATGGTAAATTAAGACAACCCTCCAATGAATTAACCTCTACGGGATCGGTGTCCCGTATACGGCACGGTTGAGCTAACGTGCGCTAATGTGATTAGCATGACTATTGTAAGTAACAGCAAACTTTCCAGGACATAGACATGTCTTATATGGGCAGAAAGCTTAGATTCTTGTTAATCTAACTGCACTGTCCAATTTACAGGATATATTACAGTGAAATAATACCATGCTATTGTTTGAGGAGAGTGCACAACAACAAAAAACTTATCACGGCAACTGGTTTGATACATTTACCTCTGAAGGTAAATAATGTACTTACATTCAGTAATCTTGCTCTGATTTGCCATCCTAAGGGACCCAGAGATAAAATGTAGCATAGTTTTGTTTGATAATAAAACGTCCTCCCTCTATGTAAAGACCCACTGGAGCGTAGCATAGACCACAAATCCTCCAGCCCTATATCTCTCCCTCCACCCCTCTATCCCTCTCTCTGTATGTATTCTCTCACTCCATCCAGGTTATTGTGTTGACACAAAGACCCACAGCACTTCCCTGCCTGGACCAGTTTCTTTCCTCTCCTTTTTCCTCTCCTCTCCTCATCTCTCTCTTCTCCATACCAATAGCTAGAGACATTCTAAAGGACAGAGACAGGGCTTTCCAATGCTAGTCAGCAGTTTGTTTAAATGAGTAATCTGTGATTTCTGGGTACAGTGCCTTGCAAAAGTATTCATCCCTCTTTTTCCCTATTTTGTTGCATTACAACCTGTAATTTATTTGGATTTCATGTAATGGACATACACAAAATAGTCAAAATTGGTGAAGTGAAATGAAAAAAATAACTTATTTCAAAAAATTCTAAAAAATAAATAACGGAAAGGTGGTGCGTGCATATGTATTCACCCCCTTTGCTATGGAGCCCCTAAATAAGATCAGTTGCAACCAATTACCTTCAGAAGTCACATAATTAGTTAAATAAAGTCAACATGTGTGCAATCTAAGTGTCACATGATCTGTCACATGATCTCAGTATATATACACCTGTTCTGAAAGGTCCCAGAGTCTGCAACACCACTAAGCAAGCGGCACCACCAAGCAAGTGGCACCACGAAGACCAAGGAGCTCTCCAAACAGGTCAGGGACAAAGTTGTGGAGAAGTACATATCATGGTTGGGTTCTAAAAAAATATCCGAAACTTTGAACATCCCACGAAGCACCATTAAATCCATTATTAAAAAATTGAAAGAATATGGCACCACAACAAACCTGCCAAGAGAGTGCCGCCCACCAAAACTCACGGACCGGGCATGGAGGGCATTAATCAGAGAGGCAACAAAGATACCAAAGATAACCCTGAAGGAGCTGCAAAGCTGTCCATAGGGCCACTTTAAGCCGTACACTCCACAGAGCTGAGCTTTACGGAAGAGTGGCCAGAAAAAAGCCATTGCTTAAAGAAAAAAATAAGCAAACACGTTTGGTGTTCGCCAAAGGGCATGTGGGAGACTCCTCAAACATATAGAAAAAGGTACTCTGGTCAGATGAGACTAAAATTTTGCTTTTTGGCCATCAAGAAAAATGCTATGTCTGGCGCAAACCCAACACCTCTCATCACCCCGAGAACACCATCCCCACAGTGAAGCATGGTGGTGGCAGCATCATGCTGTGGGGATGTTTTTCATCGGCAGGGACTGGGAAACTGGTCAGAATTGAAGGAATTATGGATGGCGCTAAATACAGGGAAGTTCTTGAGGGAAACCTGTTTCAGTCTTCCAGAGATTTGAGACTGGGACGGAGGTTCACCTTCCAGCAGTACAATGACCCTAAGCATACTGCTAAAGCAACACTCAAGTGGTTTAAAGGGAAACATTGAAATGTCTTGGAATGGCCTAGTCAAAGCCCAGACCTCAATCCAATTGAGAATCTGTGGTATGACTTAAAGATTGCTGTACACCAGCGGAACCCATCCAACTTGAAGAAGCTGGAGCAGTTTTGCCTTGAAGAATGGGCAGAAATCACAGTGGCTAGATGTGCCAAGCTTATAGAGACATACCCCAAGATACTTGCAGCTGTAATTGCTGCAAAAGGTGGCTCTACAAAGTATTGACTTTGGGGGAGTGAATAGTTATGCACGCTCAAGTTTTGTTTCACAATAACAAATATTTTGCATCTTCAAAGTGGTAGGCATGTTGTGTAAATCAAATGATACAAACCCCCCAAAAATCAATTTTAATTCCAGGTTGTAAGGCAACAAAATAGGACAAATGCCAAGGGGGGTGAATACTTTCGCAAGCAACTGTATAAGGCACTAGACAAGTCTGTATTGACTGCATTGTGTTAGGTACTAGTCTTTGACTGGGGAAAGTGCCTTCTCTGCTACCTACCCTAAAGGTCCATTAAAGAGTTAGTGATGCTGTCTGACTCTGTTGTTGTACTGTTCATTGTTGATAAAAACAGTGCTATTCTTGAAGTGAATTAGGCCTAGGTCCTCATGGAGAAGGTATATAGGTCAGTGCATTGACATTACTGTACACAGACATTGAAAAACAGTTGAATGTACAATTATTAATATACCTTTCATGTCTCCTGCAACTCTTCCCATTCATTTCCATTCTTTGCTTGTAAATAGAATGTGTTTACTTGGTCAAAATATGAATACAAAGGTTAGATAAAATAGAGAATTCCCATGCTGGTGAATGCTCCAGTGTTGTGTAGAGGATGGACCTGAACATCCAGAATGCTGATTATATATGACCAATTACATTGTGGTATGACGTTTTGACCTTAAAGGAGGAAGAGAAGGTCAATGTATGTTACATTGAAGTCTATGGTGTGAACTGAGGGTTGTCGTGTGTGCATGCGTGTGTGCGTCACCGTGTGTGTTTGTGAAAGTGTACATACGTGTGTGTGTGTGTGTGTTCGTTTGTGCATGAGTGTGTGTGTGTATATGGTGGTCCATTTAATTATGATATTAGTGTGTTCAGTGGGCATATCAATGTGCTGACGCCAGGTTTAGCCAATAAGCAGTCATATAGAGCATCTCCTACCATACCTTAATAAGTACTGAAGGTGAAATTACCCTCAACCGCAGATCTAGGATGAGATTACCCTATACCTGGGAAAATGAGAGAGAGAGAGAGAGAGAGAGAGACAGAGAGAGAGAGACAGAGAGAGAGAGAGAGAGAGAGAGAGAGATCATACAGCAGGTAAACGCAAGTATTTCCCGTGACTGTGCATCAAAACCAAATGTCTACCTGGCCCACCACTCCACCCTGGATGTGAACAGCCTTTACGACCAGGTCCACCTATACAAGGCAGCAGTGCCCACCTTCGCCCGGACCCTAAAGGATATCGCCCTCAACGGCAGACCCAACACCTCACACAGGAGCAACAGATCAACAGACACCCCGCCCAGACCAGTGAGACACTCTCCCAGACCTGCAGGACCCCCCCCACCCCCGGACCTACACATAGAGGACCCCCACCCCCACCAATTAACACCCCACCTTTGGCCTAAAGAGCAGGAACCTGGACTTCACCAAAGAAATCGGAAATACAGACATTGTCATCCTACAAGAAACATGGTATAGAGGAGACGGACCCACTGGTTGCCCTCTAGGTTACAGAAAGCTGGTAGTCCCATCCACCAAACTACCAGGTGTGAAACAGGGAAGGGACTCAGGGGGTATGCTAATTTGGTATAGAGCAGACCTAACTCACTCTATTAAATTAATCAAAACAGGAACATTTTACATTTGGCTAGAAATTCAAAAGGAAATTATCTCAACAGAGAAAAATGTCCTCCTGTGTGCTACCTATATCCCCCCACTAGAATCCCCATACTTTAATGAAGACAGCTTCTCCATCCTGGAGGGGGAAATCAATCATTTCCAGACCCAGGGACATGTACTAGTCTGTGGCGACCTAAATGCCAGAACTGGAGAAGAACCTGACACCCTCAGCACACAGGGGGACAAACACCTGCCACCCTAGGCACAACTACGACAACATAACCAACGAAAACGGGTCACAACTCCTGCAGCTCTGTCGCACACTGGGTATGTACATAGTCAATGGTAGGCTTCGAGGGGACTCCTATGGTAGGTACACCTATAGCTCATCTCTTGGCAGTAGTACTGAAGACTACTTTATCACTGACCTCAACCCAGAGTCTCTCAGAGCGTTCACAGTCAGCCCACTGATACCCCTATCAGACCACAGCAAAATCACAGTCTACTTGAACAGAGCAATACTCAATCATGAGGCATCAAAGCCAAAGGAACTTAATAATATTAAGAAATGCTATAGATGGAAGGAAAGTGGTGTCGAAACCTACCAAAAAACTATTAGGCAACAACAAATTCAATCCCTTTTAGACAACTTCCTGGACAAAACGTTCCACTGTAATAGTGAAGGTGTAAACTTGGCAGTAGAAAACCTAAACAGTATATTTGACCTCTCAGTTACCCTATAAAATCAAAAAATCTCTAACAGAAAACCGAAGAAAAGTAACAACAGTGACAAATGGTTTGATGAAGAATGCAAAAACCTAAGAAAGAAATTGAGAAACCTATCCAACCAAAAACATAGAGACCCAGAAAACCTGAGCCTACGCCTTCACTATGGTGAATCACTAAAACAATACAGAAATACACTATGGAAAAAGAAGGAACAGCATGTCAGAAATCAGCTTAATGTAATTGAAGAATCCATAGACTCTAACCATTTCTGGGAAAATTGGAAAACACTAAACAAACAACAACACGAAGTGCTATCTATTCAAAACGGAGATGTATGGGTAAACCACTTCTCCAATCTTTTTGGCCCTATCTTTTTGGCCCTATAACAAAGAACAAACAGCAAAAAAATATACATGATCAAATGCAAATCTTAGAATCAACTATTAAAGACTACCAGAGCCCACTGGATTCTCCAATTACATTGAATGAACTACAGGACAAAATACAAACCCTCCAACCCAAAAAGGCCTGTGGTGTTGATGGTATCCTCAATGAAATGATAAAATATACAGACCACAAATTCCAATTGGCTAGACTTAAACTCTTTAACATCATCCTTAGCTCTGGCATCTTCCCCAATATTTGGAACCAAGGACTGATCACCCCAATCCACAAAAGTGGAGACAAATTTGACCCCAATAACTACCGTGGGTCAACAACGTATATGCGTCAACAGCAACCTTGGGAAAATCCTCTGCATTATCATTAACAGCAGACTAGTTCATTTCCTCAGTGAAAACAATGTACTGAGCAAATGTCAAATTGGCTTTTTACCAGATTACCGTACGACAGACCACGTATTCATCCTGCACACCCTAATTGACAAACAAACAAACCATGCTTTGTTGATTTCAAAAAAGCTTTTGACTCAATTTGGCATGAGGGTCTGCTACACAAATTGATGAAAAGTGGGGTTGGGGGAAAAACATACGACATTATAAAATCCATGTATACAAACAACAAGTGTGCGGTTAAAATTGGCAAAAAACACACACATTTCTTTCCACAGGGCTGTGGGGTGAGACAGGGATGCAGTTTAAGCCCCACCCTCTTCAACATATATATCAACGAATTGGTGAGGGCACTAGAACAGTCTGCAGCACCTGGCCTCACCCTACTAGAATCTGAAGTCAAATGTCTACTGTTTGCTGATGATCTGGTGCTTCTGTCACCAACCAAGGAGGGCCTACAGCAGCACCTAGATCTTCTGCACAGATTCTGTCAGACCTGGGCCCTGACAGTTAATCTCAGTAAGACAAAAATAATGGTGTTCCAAAAAATGTCCAGTTGCCAGGACCACAAATACAAATTCCATCTAGACACCATTGCCCTAGAGCACACAAAAAACTATACATACCTTGGCCTAAACATCAGCGCCAAAGGTAACTTCCACAAAGCTGTGAACGATCTGAGAGACAAGGCAAGAATGGCCTTCCATGCCATCAAAAGAAACATAAAATTCGACATACCAATTAGGATCTGGCTAAAAATACTTGAATCAGTTATAGAACCCATTGCCCTTTATGGTTGTGAGGTCTGGGGTCCGCTCACCAACCAAGAATTCACAAAATTGGACAAACACCAAATTGAGACTCTACATGCAGAATTCTGCAAAAATATCCTCAGTGTACAACGAAAAACACTAAATAATGCATGCAGAGCAGAATTAGGCCGATACCCACTAATTATCAAAATCCAGAAAAAAGCTGTTAAATTCTATAACCATTTAAAAGGAAGCGATTCCCAAACCTTCCATAACAAAGCCATCACCTACAAAGAGATGAACTTGGAGAAGAGTCCCCTAAGTAAGGGGCTCTGTTCACAAACACAAACAGACCCCACAGAGCCCCAGGACAACAACAACAACACAATTAGACCCAACCAAATCATGAGAAAACAGAGAATTACTTGACACATTGGAAAGAATTAACAAAAGAACAGAGCAAACTAAAATGCTATTTGGCTCTAAACAGAGAGTACACAGTGGCAGAATACCTGACCACTATGACTAACCCAAACTTAAGGAAAGCTTTGACTATGTACAGACTCAGTGAGCATAGCCTTGCTATTGAGAAAGGCCGGCATAGGCAGACCTGGCACTCAAGAGAAGACAGGCTATGTGCACACTGCCCACAAAATGAGGTGGAAACTGAGCTGCATTTCCTAACCTCCTGCCAAATGTATGACCATATTAGAGACACATATTTCCCTCAGATTACAGAGATCTACAAAGAATTCGAAAACAAACCCAATTTTGATAAACTCCCTTATCTACTGGGTGAAAAATCACAGTGTGCCATCACAGCAGCAAGATTTGTGACCTGTTGCCACAAGAAAAGGGCAACCAGTGAAGAACAAACACCATTGTAAATACAACCCATATTTATGTTTATTTATTTTCCCATTTGTACTTTAACTATTTGCACATTGTTACAACACTGTATATATACATAATATGACATTTGAAATGTCTTTATTCTTTTGGAACTTCTGAGTGTAATGTTTACTGTTAATAATTATTGTTTATTTCACTTTTGTTTACTATCTACTTCACTTGCTTTGGCAATGTTAACATACGTTTCCCATGCCAATAAAGCCGAATTGAAATTGAATTGAGAGAGAGAAAGCTCTGGGTCTGTGTGTAGGTGAGAGCCTCTCGCCCCTACTCACAGACCCAGAGCTCTCTCTCTCTCTCTCTCTCTCTCATTTTCCCATCTCCCCCCAGGTTCCGGGTATATGGTAGTCTGATCCTAGATCTGTGGTTGAGGGTAATTTCACCTTCAGTACTTATTAAGGTATGGTGGGAGATGCTCTATATGACTGGTAAGAGTGTGTAACACATGTTAGTCAGTCAGTTAGCCCTGTTAGGATTGTCCATTCTACCAGCTCTGTTTCTACACTCTGTTTCATGGGGGGGAAGCATCAAGTGCTCTGCATTGATCGTGAGGTCAAAGTTCAGAGCAGTATTCCATTCCAGTGAGTGGGTATGGATCTGGTTAGGAGCTGTCTGCCAATGTCCCTGGGTCTCAGATTGGCCTTTGACATCTGGCCTCTCTGAGAGCTTCAGTGTTAACCCACATAAGGAAATCCATCCACCATCAGAATGGAAGTAGAGAGCAGACTGCAGACATAACACTTTGTCTGTCTCTCAAATCGCAACCTATTCCCTATTTAGTACACTACTTTTGACTAGGGCCCATGGATCTCTGGTCAAAAGTAGTGCACTATAGAGGGGATAGGGTGCCATTTGGGACACATACTTTATAGTGCGAGAGAAAAAGAGATTAGTAGAAATGGAGTTAGAAATTGAGATGGGTTGAACGAGAGTGCTGGATGTAAGAGATATAGAAACAGATGGAGATGTTGAGAGGTTAAATTCTAGAAGCCTAGACATTAAGCCTAGGCATTAATGAATGCACACAGACACTCAGTAATATCCATAACACAGGTCTGATACTATTTGAAACTATACGACTTGATACTACTCTCTACCATTTGATTTGACGCTACTTTATAGCACAATTTCTTATCAACCTATAGCATTCCAGTCGTTCTTGTATCCAAGCTTAGATACTCTTAGTCCACTTTCTCTCTAAAGGTCTTTGGCCCATCCCCTGATGCCCCTGTGTGTGAATGGACTGCCCCATTGTGTAACATGGACCCAGCTACAATGGAACTACAAAGGAGATCTCCCACTAGCCTTTCATCCTGCTAGCCCAACCACACTAATGCCACTCCCTCTCCGCGTCTCTCTGTCACTTCACATCCTATCACCACGCTAGATAGGCAGTGTGTGTGTGTCTGTGTGTGTGTGTGTGTGTGTTGAGGCGTGGGGTCAGGGTACCCCCTGTCTGAGGGCACCCCTTGTGCCCCTCTCTTTTCGAGTGGTGGGAGATAAAAGAGAAAAGAGAGCATTTTCAACCCAGCTGTTCCATTTAGCCTTCTTCTGGTTGGTTAGCTAGCGTAGCAACTGTCACTATAGCAACCATAGTTGTATATGGTTGCCATAGCAGTTCGGGGAGTGGGGGTTGCCAAGGCAACAATTCAGACTTGCTTGCTTAATGGGCAGGAAAGTGAGCATGATTCCAAACGGATAATATTTTTCCCCCTCTTTTTTTCCCCCTCTCTCGCTCTTATTTTTTTTCTCTCTCTACAGCCTGCCATCTGCTTTAGATTAGTTCATCCCTCCATCTTTCATTTTCTCCATTGTGGGGAGGTTGTGTCGCTGTCGTGTCGCTGGCCAACCGTCCGTCAGAGAGTGGCAGGTGTGCCTGTCAATGCCCTAGCTGTCCCCAATTTCGCACAGTCTGCCTCGTCATCACTTTGCCCTCTCTATTGTACTCAAATATCATTCAAAACAAAAGATAATAATCCAAAGATTATAATCTCACCTAATCCATAAAGCGTCTGGTTCATAGAGGAATACGCGACAGAGATCCAGATCTCTTTGACTAACATGGCTGTTAACTGTCATGTGTTACGACAGAGGTGAATGGAGTTTAATAGGTTTGTTCAAATACCCAGACATTGAGGACTGTAATTTGCTGAGACACGATTGACCTGACCCGGTCATGGCGGTTTAGCGGTCAATTGAACCCCCTTCTTTCTTCTTTCAATAGCATTCTGTCGGGCTCTGTGTGCGCGTGTGTGTTTTGAGGAGTCTTGACAGGGGTCTAACTCAGGTCTATCTAATTGAAGCAGTGTGTGAGTGAACATGCTAGCTAGCCACTCTCTGATCATATTCAGCTGTGTGAGTCTTGACAGGGGTCTAACTCAGGTCTATCTAATTGAAGCAGTGTGTGAGTGAACATGCTAGCTAGCCACTCTCTGATCATGTTCAGCTGTCTCTACTTTCTTACTCTCTTTTAGTTTGTTGTCCAGTCATGTCTTTCCACAGGGTAGACTATGTGGTTATTGGAAAGTGCCTGGGAAAGAAAGAAACGCACTGTCCCACATCATTGTTCTCTCTGTTTACAATCTGTCTCTCTCTCTCTTTATCCCCCCCCCCCCCCTCTCTTTCCCTCTCCATGGTGTTCTGTGTGTTTACAAGCCGTCTCTGTCTCTGACCAAACTTTATAAAGCCTTTTATAGATGGAGGGAGGGCCTGGGCCAAGGAGAATCGAGTGTGCATGTTCCCTGTACGTGTCACTCTGAGCTACAGTACAATGTGTAGTAGAGTCGTCCTCCTTCGGATTTTCTCTTTTATTTAGACATTATAGATGGTACGTAGATACAGGGGTATAGATGTAGATGGGAAAAAGTCTGAAAATATCTAGGGTGGGATTTGATCTCATGTCGCTGCTGGACAATATGTGCTGGGTAGACTGCAGCACTACCGCTATGCCACGCTGCCGCACGGTCATGGTATAGTATTGGCTGGGCCTGGATTGGTTGCTTTGCAGTGAATCATTCTCCTTCCTCCCTCTCTTTCTATCTATCATCACCCCTCCTTCCCCGGAAACAGAAGACAAAGGACAGTGAGACACAGGTTTTATCTTGGACACATGATACGGAGGGTGCGGGGCAACAGAAGACAAACAGCAGAGGGGCTAAGGATTTAAGAGATGGGGAAAGGGCCGATGAAACGGGGATAAAGTTTACAGGACTTCCGAGTGGAAAGCCACACCATCCGCCTGTCGCCGATACCTGGATGTGGTCTTCAAAAGAGCGGCCCGAGCTCTCTTCCAGGTACGGCGACAGCGGCGGACAAACATCTGGGCAGAGGATATGCTGACTTCTTCCTCTTGCTCAGGGAAGAGCGGGGGCTGATATCCCAAGGAACACTCAAAGGGCAAGAGACCAGTGGCCGAGCAGGGAAGGGTGTTACGGGCGTATTCCACCCACACAAGTTGCTGGCTCCAGGTGGTGGGGTTGGCGGAGACGAGGCAACGAAGGGCCGTCTCCAGGTCCTGATTAGCTCGCTCCGACTGGCCATTAGATTGCGGGTGAAAACCAGAGGACAGGCTGGCCGACAACCAAATGAGGGTGCAGAACGCCTTCCAGAACCGGGACGAGAACTGAGGACCACGATCGGAGACCATGTCGACCGGAAGTTCATAGATCCGGAAGACGTGCTGCACCATGAGCTGAGCCGTCTCCTTGGCTGAGGGTAACTTGGGAAGGGGAATAAAATGGGCGGCTTTAGAAACCCTATCCACCACCGTCAGGATAGTGGTGTTACCGTCTGATGGACGAAGACCAGTAACAAAGTCCAGGGATATAAGGGACCAGGGTCGGTGAGGAACAGGGAGTGGTTGAAGAAGGCCAGCTGGAGCTTGCTGCGGAGACATCCGGAACCATGGAAGGCCACCAAAAGCGTTGTCGGATGAAAGCCAGGGTCCGATGGGAGCCTGGATGGCAGGTCAGTCTTGAGGAATGTGCCCATTCCAGGACCGGGGAATGGGCAGAGTCCAGGACAAACATCCGGATAGTCCCCCCCCCCCCGGGGTTCGGCTGGGAACGCTGTGCCTTACGGACCAGGCTCTCTATACCCCAGACGAGTGCAGCCGCTAGACAGGAGGTAGGGAGAATGGTCTCGGGGTCAGACGGAGTAGCAGCGGGGCTATACAAAAGTGAGAGTCCGTCAGGCTTCACGTTCTTGGACCCTGGGCGGTAGGAGAGAGTGAAATTGAAACAGGTGAATAACAGGGCCCAACGAGCCTGCCTAGAGTTGAGGCGCTTGGCGGTGCGGAGATATTCCAGGTTCTTATGGTCAGTCCACACTAAGAATGGGTGTTCCGCCCTCTCCAACCAGTGCCTCCACTCCTCCAACGCCATCTTGATGCCGAGGAGTTCTCGATTTCCCACATCATAGTTCCTCTCAGCAGGGGTAAGACGATGGGAGAGGAAAGCGCAGGGGTGCAGCTTTTGGTCCAGGGCAGAATTCTGGGAAAGGACAGCCCTCACTCCGACATCCGAGGCGTTGACCGCCACCACAAACTGACGGGACGGGTCCGGATGGATTAAGATGGGGGCTGTAGTGAATCGATGTTTGAGGTCCGAGAACGCCTGGTCAGCTGCTGGAGACCACGTGAATGGAACCTAGGGAGAGGTGATTGCTGTATTTAGTATTTGGTAGCATTGCCTTTAAATTGTTTAACTTGGGTCAAACGTTTCGGGTAGCCTTCCACAAACTTCCCACAATAAGTTGGGTGAATTTTGGCCCATTCCTCCTGACAGAGCTGGTGTAACTGAGTCAGGTTTGTAGGCCTCCTTGCTTGCACATGTTTTTTCAGTTCTGCCCACAAATGTTCTATAGGATTGAGGTCAGGGCTTTGTGATGGCCACTCCAATACCTTGACTTTGTTGTCCTTAAGCCATTTTGCCACAACTTTGGAAGTATGCTTGGGGTCATTGTCCATTTGGAAGACCCATTTGCAACCAAGCTTTAACTTCCTGACTGATGTCTTGAGATGTTGCTTCAATATATCCACATAATTTCCCTTCCTCATGATGTCATCTATTTTGTGAAGTGCACCAGTCCCTCCTGCAGCAAAGCACCCCCACAGCATGGTGCTGCCACCCCCGTGATTCACGGTTGGGATGGTGTTCTTCGGCTTGCAACCCCCCCCTTTTTCCTCCAAACATAACGATGGTCATTATGGCCAAACAGTTATATTTTTGTTTCATCAGACCAGAGGACATTTCTACAAAAAGTACGATCTTCGTCCCCATGGGCAGTTGCAAACCATAGTCTGGCTTTTTTATGGCGGTTTTGGAACAGTGGCTTCTTCCTTGCTGAGCGGCCTTTCAGGTTATGTCGATATAGGACTTGCTTTACTTTGGATATAGATATTTTTGTACCTGTTTCCACCAGCATCTTCACAAGGGCCTTTGCTGTTGTTCTGGGATTGATTATCACTTTTCGCACCAAAGTCCGTTAATCTCTAGGAGACAGAATGCGTCTCCTTCCTGAGCGGTATGACGGCTGCGTGGTTCCATGGTGTTTATACTTGCGTACTATTGTTTGTACAGATGAAAGTGGTACCTTCAGGCGTTTGGAAATTGCTCCCAATGATGAACCAGACTTGTGGAGGTCTACAATTTTTTTTATGAGGTCTTGGCTGATTTCTTTTGATTTTCCCATGATGACAAGCAAAGAGGCAGTTTGAAGGTAGGCCTTGAAATACATCCACAGGTACACCTCCAATTGACTCAAATGATGTCAATTGGCCTATCAGAAGATTCTAAAGCCATGACATCATTTTCTGGAATTTTCCAAGCTGTTTAAAGGCACAGTCAACTTAGTGTATGTAAACTTCTGACCCATTGGAATTGTGATACAGTGAATTATAAGGGAAATATTATGTCTGTAAACAATTGTTGGAAAAATTACTTGTGTCCTGCACAAAGTAGATGTCCTAACCGACTTGCCAAAACTATATTTTGTTAACAAGAAATTTGTGGAGTCGTTGAAAAACGAGTTTTAATGACTCCAACCTAAGTGTATGCAAACTTCCGACTTCAACTGTACATTAGCAATAAATACGCCATAAATACACAACAAGGACACACAGACACTAAAAGCAGCATCATCATCAATGAATATAAAAAACTAAGTGTTTGTGTTAAAAAGCCTCATAGCATATGGTAAAAAGGATCTGCGGAAATGTTCTGTCTGCCATCGCACTGTGTTGCTCCAGGCTGATACTGTGGAGGGGGTGGCTAGTGTTGGCCTCTATACTCCTGAGGTTTTGAGGATCCGCTTATCCAGGATGGGCTGTAGTTTGTCATGGTGGATGCCAATGGTAGATCCAGCCTTCTTGATGATTTTGTTTAGCCTGTTTGCAGCAGATTACACTGTAAAACAGCACACTAGCCACAACACTATTAAAAAACATTTGGAGCATTTTTTAGCAGACATCAAAAGATCTGAGCTTCCTTAAAAAGAGTAACCTTTGCTAAGCCTTTTTAAAAACCATGGAGGTGTTCTCTTTTCACTGCAGCTTATCGGCAATCACCACCCCCAGGTATTTGGTACCTGAAGTCTATCACCAGCTCATACGTACAGTGCATTCGGAAAGTATTCGGACCCCTTGACTTTTTCCACATTTTGTTACGTTACAGCCTTAGTCTAAATGGATTGAATAGTTTTTTTCCCTCATCAATCTACACACAATACCCCATAATGACAAAGCAAAAACAGTTTTTTTTTATTTTTTTGCAAATGTATTACAAATAAAAAACGGAAATATCACATTTACATAAATACTCAGACCCTTTACTCAGTACTTTGTTGAACCACCTTTGGCAGCGATTACAGCCTCGAGTCTTGGGTGTGACACTACAAGCTTGGCACACCTGTATTTAGAAAGTTTCTCCCATTCTTCTCTGCAGATCCTCTCAAGCTCTGTCAGGTTGGTTGGGGAGTGTCGCTGCTCAGCTGTTTTCAGGTCTCTCCAGAGATGTTCGATCTGGTTCAAGTCCGGGCTCTGGCGGGGCCACTCAAGGACACTCATAAACTTGTCCCAAAGCCACTCCTGTGTTGTCTTGGCTGTGTGCTTAGGGTCTTTGTGAACCTTCGCCCCAGTCTGAGGTCCTGAGCGCTCTGGAGCATGTTTTCATGCTGCCACCACCATGCTTCACAGTAGGGATGGTGCCAGGTTTCCTCCAGCCGTGACGCTTGGCATTCAGGCCAAAGAGTTCATCAGATTAGAGAATCTTGTTTCTCATGGTCTGAGAGTCTTTAGGTGCCTTTTGGCAAACTCCAAGCAGGCTGTCATGTGCCTTTTACTGAGGAGTGGCTTCCGTCTGGCCACTCTACCATTAAAGGCCTGATTGGTGGAGTGCTGCAGAGATGGTTGTCTTTCTGGAAGGTTCTCCCATCTCCACAGAGGAACTCTGGAGCTCTGTCAGAGTGACCATCGGGTTCCTGGTCACCTCCGTGACCAAGGCTCTTCTCCCCCGATTGCTCAGTTTGGCCGGGCGGCCAGCTCTAGGAAGTGTCTTGGTGGTTCCAAACTTCTTCCATTTAAGAATGATGGAGGCCACTGTGTTATTGAGGACCTTCAATGCTGCAGACATTTTATGGTACCCTTCCCCAGATATGTGCCTCGACACAATCCTGTCTCGGAGCTCTACGGACAATTACTTCGACCTCATGGCTTGGTTTTTGCTCTGACATATACTGTCAACTGTGGGACCTTATATAGACAGGTGTGTACCTCTACCAAATCATGTCCAATCAATTGAATTTACCACAGGTGGACTCCAATCAAGTTGTAGAAACATCTCAAGGATGATCAATGGAAACAGGATCCACCTGCACTCAATTTCGAGTCTCATAGCAATTGGTCTGAATACTTACAGTGAGGGAAAAATGTATTTGATCCCCTGCTGATTTTGTACGTTTGCCCACTGACAAAGAAATGATCAGTCTATAATTTTAATGGTAGGTTTATTTGAACAGTGAGATACAGAATAACAACAAAAAAATCCAGAAAAACGAATGTCAAAAATTTTATAAATTGATTTGCATTTTAATGAGGGAAATAAGTATTTGACCCCCTCTCAATCAGAAAGATTTCTGGCTCCCAGGTGTCTTTTATACAGGTAACGAGCTGAGATTAGGTGCACACTTAAAGGGAGTGCTCCTAATCTCAGCTTGTTACCTGTATAAAAGACACCTGTCCACAGAAGCAATCAATCAATCAGATTCCAAACTCTCCACCATGGCCAAGACCAAAGACCTCTCCAAGGATGTCAGGGACAAGATTGTAGACCTACACAAGGCTGGAATGGGCTACAAGACCATCGCCAAGCAGCTTGGTGAGAAGGTGACAACAGTTGGTGCAAATGGAAGAAACACAAAAGAACTGTCAATCTCCCTCGGCCTGGGGCTCCATGCAAGATCTCACCTCGTGGAGTTGCAATGATCATGAGAACGGTGAGGAATCAGCCCAGAACTACACGGGAGGATCTTGTCAATGATCTCAAGGCAGCTGGGACCATAGTCACCAAGAAAACCATTGGTAACACTCTACGCCGTGAAGGACTGAAATCCTGCAACGCCCGCAAGGTCCCCCTGCTCAAGAAAGCACATATACAGGCCTGTCTGAAGTTTGCCAATGAACATCTGAATGATTCAGAGGAGAACTGTGTGAAAGTGTTGTGGTCAGATGAGACCAAAATCGAGCTCTTTGGCATCAACTCAACTCGCCGTGTTTGGAGGAGGAGGAATGCTGCCTATGACCCCAAGAACACCATCCCCACCGTCAAACATGGAGGTGGAAACATTATGCTTTGGGGGTGTTTTTCTGCTAAGGGGACAGGACAACTTCACCGCATCAAAGGGACGATGGACGGGGCCATGTACCGTCAAATCTTGGTTGAGAACCTCCTTCCCTCAGCCAGGGCATTGAAAATGGGTTGTGGATGGGTATTCCAACATGACAATGACCCCAAACACACGGCCAAGGCAACCAAGGAGTGGCTCAAGAAGAAGCACATTAAGGTCCTGGAGTGGCCTAGCCAGTCTCCAGACCTTAATCCCATAGAAAATCTGTGGAGGGAGCTGAAGGTTCGAGTTGCCAAACGTCAGGCTCGAAACCTTAATGACTTGGAGAAGATCTGCAAAGAGGAGTGGGACAAAATCCCTCCTGAGATGTGTGCAATCCTGGTGACCAACTACAAGAAAGATCTGACCTCTGTGATTGCCAACAAGGGTTTTGCCACCAAGTACTAAGTCATGTTTTGCAGAGGGGTCAAATACTTATTTCCCTCATTAAAATGCAAATCAATTTATAACATTTTTGACATGCGGTTTTCTGGATATTTTTGTTGTTATTCTGTCTCTCACTGTTCAAATAAACCTACCATTAAAATTATAGACTGATCATGTCTTTGTCAGTGGGCAAACGTACAAAATCAGCAGGGGATGAAATACTTTTTTCCCTCACTGTATGTAAATAAGGTATTTCTGTTTTTTTGCAAAAATTATTAAAAACCTGTTTTCGCTTTGTCATTATGGGATATTGTGTGTAGATAAAAAAATAATCGATATTAGAATAAGGCTCTAACGTAACAAAATGTGAAAAAGGTCAAGGGGTCTGAATACTTTACGAATGCACTGTATATGTTCGTGTGTGTGTGTTACTGACCCTCTCGCTCTCCTCCCTCTTCTCTTTCTCTTCTCTTTAGTCCCTCAGGGAGTGATCCAGAATGGAGCCAGGATGATGAGTCAGGGCCTTTACCCAGGAATACGACCACTGCCCGTCAACCCCTTAGAGAGCAGGACAGCCACAGTCAGGTTGGTATACCTGCGATAGAGAGAGACACACACATATGCACACACTCACACACAGACACACGCACACAGGTCCGCACACACAGTCACGCACACGCACACACACAGACACACACACTCATGCAAGGAATGGTGTGGAAGCGTTAGGGACAGAGATTTAGGAGGGGTGAAAGCTGCATGTTCAGACAGGACACACACACACATGTATTATACATACACACCCTCACTCACTCACTCACACACACACACACTCACTGCTGGGTGGGTGTTGGCAGAACGTTCTGGCCTGAGGCGGTGACAGCCTCACATGGAAACACAGTGATTCCAGCTGAGCTCTGTTTAGCTGGGTGTTATAGATCAAACTGTATCCCGGGATAAGTGGTAGGTAGGGACACAACTGACAGCTGCACACAAACGATAACCCCTCAACATTATAGCTCAGTAAAAACTGTAGTACCACAGCAGTGTGGTTTGACATAGTATAAAAACAGAGAGACAGAATACACACATTAACAGGTCATCTCCCCATCCATTCTTTGTGTCTTTCACGCCAACACACTCAGTCAGAGCAGAGAGAGAGTGTGAGTGACTGACTGAGTGACTGACTGACTGACTGACTGACAGTGCATTTGGACATGAATAATAGATAGGATTTGTCTTAAGACTGCTGTGCTCCTCCTATAATTCATGAGGTTTAAATGCACAGAGCAGCCAGGATGGCCAGGGCTTTTAACAACATGCACACTGCCAGAGTTAGTGGGGAAGCTGCACGACATGATGCAGAGTGATGGAGGGAACATCTTTGACTTAACTTAGCTGATTGGGCTGTAATAGCGATAGGAGAAGGGAAAGCTTAAAGGGATAGTTCATTTACAACATACCTCTTCCTTTATAGGAAAGAACGGAATGGCAGAAACGAAAATAGTATGATAACTTTTATAATAATTAATGACACCCCTTCACCGTTAACCCCCCTCAGCTATCTAGCACACATATTCATACATTTTACATTTTACATTTTAGTCATTTAGCAGACGCTCTTATCCAGAGCGACTTATAGTTAGTGAGTGCATAAATTTTTCATACAACAGTTATAACACTTCATAAAGTTGTTATGACACCAACAAGGTGACATGACATTATGATAATCACTAATGTAGGATCTGTAGTGCTGTCAGCCAGCCACACCACTGAATTGAATTGAATTAAAGTGAATCGACTCAAATCGAATGGTACTTAATTAATCCCCAGGCGGAGATTGATTTGTCACAGGTTTTATTTTGAAATCACAGCCGTTCCAAATATGCATAGCAAATAGAGCTACTTTGCATTACACGTTTCCCACATCTACCTGATGGCAGAGTGTAGGGCTAAACCCATTAGAATAATCATCCATGTAGCATTAGCTCTTTAGCTCCGTACTCCGGTCTCTGAAGTGGCCACTCGGAGATGAGCCCAGTCTAATTGAATTAGCTGATGACTCGCTGATTAGCGGTCACAGCTAGCACGGCTCCGTGTGTCTGATGTACTCACTGAAGCTTGTGTGTGTGTAAACATTCTAACAACATGAGTCAAACGCAGGGAGCTGTGAAGTGTGTCTAATGTTGACATCGGTGTGTCTGTCATGTCTACGGTCGGCTTCAGTGTATGTGTGTGTGTGTGTGTGTGTGCATACTATGTGCATATATATACGTGCATCTAATCTCTGTCTCTCTGTCTCTCTCCAGGTCTGTGCTGTCCGGAGGCTGTCGGAAGCATAGCGTCAGCGATCCCGCCTCCGACTCCCCATTGGTCAGCAGCGACCCCAAGGAGGACCACACCTACAGCACCAACCAATCGGACGACGGCAGCGACTACACCAGCGACTCCAGTCTCCGCAGCAATGGCCCCGTCGCTCGGGACGTCGCCAACGATTCAGACTTCGACAACGAGGATGATGAAGACGACAAGAGCAAGATCCAGCTGGAGATCAAGAAGGAAGAGCCGCGCGATTGGCCCATAGACACGATAGACTCTGCCCCTTCCAGCCAGCAGCACAACAAGAAGTGGCATCACTTCCTGAAAGCCAAGCAGCGGATGGGTGTGGCTAGTGATACGCTCCCGCTGAAAAAGCGGCGCACAGAAAAGCCGCCAGAGAGCGATGACGAGGAGATGAAGGAGGCGGCGGGTTCGCTGCTCCACCTGGCGGGCGTCCGCGCCTGCTTGAACAATATCACTAACAGAACCGCCAAGGGTCAGAAAGAGCAGAAAGAACCCACGAAAAACTGACCCCATAGACTTGAGAGAGAAAGAGAGAAAGAGAGAGACTAAGCTGAGAGAGTGAAGATTTTCAAAGAAAAAAAAAAGGAGAGAGAAAGAACGAAAATACAAAACATCACTTTTAATATAGAAATGTATGCTTTCTTTTTTTCAGGATATCAGGTGAATTCTGAATGATTTGTGGCAATATAAAAAACAATCACTTTGTTTTCCTGTATTTAAAGTTACTGTTTATAGGGTTGATATTATTTTCTTTCTTTTTTCTTCTGTTTTTTTAATTATTTTTAATTATTTTGTATTTGTTTAAAGGAGATTAAAGCCATAGATGAACCTTTTTCTGATATTCAGCTAAGTTAGCAGGTTTCCGTTGGCTGAAAGTAAAGTGAGCGTGAGAAAAAAATACATTTTTGGAAAACTTCCCCAACGTGGATTGGCTTGGATGTATGAATAGGGGATCACCTTGTTAATGTCAAAACGTACCCAGTCTGCAGCTATTGCCCTTTACAGTCTCATCAGATGCAGCTAACACTATAACTACATTTCCACAGGCTCATACACTTGTTACTTTTGTGGAATTTACAAGTAAAAAGTTATTATGAGGTGCTTATCACTGACTATTTTGTTTTTACAGTGATATACATAATTCAAATGAAATAAAGTTAGTATTCAGGGTCAGATCTTAACTTGAGCTGCATTGATGTCTATGGGCTGCATATTTGAGTTAGGATGCGACCATATACATAAATGGCACAATAACCAAGCACAAATCCACATGCTATACTGGCTAAAGCAATGTTATATTAGTCAACTATTCCACTGAAATAACATAGGCATATGCTGACATGGATAGAAGTGCCACAGATAAACATAGTTTGGCAAACTATCCCCTGTGTTGGGCACCAAACTTTAGAAAACAATGGAATTCTAATTTGCCTTGGAACTTCCGGTGTTAAAATGGTGGCTTTAAAAAGAATAAAACCCAGTTTGCCAAACTCTGTCTTGTCTGTGTGCAAGGAAGCTGCCACAGAAAAAAGGTTCCATGAAATTCTGGGAAGCTGTTAGCTTTAGTGACCATTAGCCTAGCCAACCCCATAGAAGAGACACTGGGTAGCCAGTTTATGTGTGTCCTACCTTAGTGTGTCAGTGTTGGGACAGTGCCAAAGAGGAACTCTTGGTCAGCCCAGTAATGACGGTAGCACTTCCTTAGCTAACTGTCCTTCTGTCCGCTAATCACATTTAGCCACCAGCGCTAGCTAGCGTGCCAATGCGGAGGGGACAGTTATGTTTTCACCTTAATGGTTGACTGTAGAACTGTAGTGGGATGAAAAACACTGATACAAGTTATATGTAGGAAAGGCTTGGTTTTTCTGACAGGGTGTTCTCTAAATGTAAACAAATTTAGTTTGCTAAAAGCCATAAGCTAATAGTCTAGCTAGCTCTTATTGGAGAGGGAAATAACTGAAAATATGTCAAGATAACCTCAAAACTGCCTGTGTCCTTCAACGTGAATAATTGAGTTATAATCCAGTGATACGATGTAGTGATATTTTCGCTGTGGCACAAACACCTGAATACCTTGATGGGTTGGAAAGGAAATGATGGTATGGAACCTGCCAATTATATTATATTTTGTGTGAGAAGAATAATGATATGACTGTGGAGTTGTTTATTTTTGTGTTTTAATTATTTTTGTGTTTACTTACCCACCCTCATGACGTAATAAAGCAATTTCATCCAGTCAGGATAACACTGTATAAAAAGTAAAACTAGATTTTGATTTTTTTTTTAAGCAATGTAGCCAGCAGGATTTTTCCAACTCGTGTTGCATGGGTTCTGTAAAGAAAAAGAGAAAAATCTGTTTTCTATTCAGACAATGTTCATGTTAGGTAAATAATGTATTTAGCATGAAGCATGAATTATTTTCATATAAGTATCCTAGCGAACAAAAAGGTTCTGCCTCGAAGTTCTGCGCCCATAGGTGTGGAATCCTTCTCTGTTGTTTTGTCTGGTTCTTTTTGATTTGATGATTCGTTTCGTGTCGTCCTTACTCATCTTTGTTTTAACGTGGGCTTTGAAAAGATACAGTAAAAAATCTTGTTCAGGGACAAAAAGCCGGTCTGTGGGGCAAATCTCTTTCTGCAATATGAGGATAACTCTCCACCCATGGATACAGGGCTAGATGGCAACTCCCTTCATCCATAGTTGATAAAACCAGAATGTCACATGCTAGAACTGACACATTAAAAAAAAAGTTATTGGCATGAAGATCAGTTATTTGTGGATTGAAAGCACCAAACTTTCAGCGTACCTCTGTCCTCTCCAGCATGGCCGTATAGTGACCACTGTGTCTGATGGGTTCTCCCTGACGGCTGAATGTTGGAGCCCATGTGATAGAAGAGAGGTTTTGTAGTGAGTGTCAGTCTTCTGTTCCCCATACCCCTCCTTCTCTGGGCCTGTTCTTCCATCACTTCTTTATTTTCTAAGCTTTTAGACGTCTTTGATATTTCAGGGTCTTCCATTTGTCAATGACACAAGATTTTAACTGAGTAAGCGTTTTTATGTTGTTGTTGTTTTGGATTTATTTTATGTCTCTCGCTGTGTTTTAGCAATTTCTACTCCAGCAACTCTTCAGGTCTTGTTGTCAGTATTATTAGGCAGGCTACAATAGACTTGTTGCACATGAAAATAACACAAAGTAAATTACATAGTACGATGGCTAGATAAATACAAACTCTTTAGTGCATATTTTCACATTATCTCGCCAGATTGCACTAAGATATTAAAATAAAGATATTGTCTAAGTTCAGTGCCAAAGCCTGTAATAAGTCCTTATCTACCTGAAATAGATGACACACATACTTGATCTGTATGTCAAGACAAAAAATGACCAGTGAGCTGTAGCATTTCTGTCATATACCCTTTCTACGTTATGTCCTACTGATTTTTGTTGAAACCCACTACATTACTTGCTATACATTGCTCATTGGGTTTATTTTCATTTTTAGTTGAATAAAACACCCTATATCCAATAGTGCACTACTCTTGACCACAGCTATCCCAGAGCTAACTAACCCAATGTGGCTCTGGTCAAAAGTAGTGCGCTATATGGAAAATAAGGTATAATTTGAAACAGCCCTTATTTGCCCTGGATTAAGTTGAGGTGATGAGCTTCTCTCTACTAGACTGCCTCGTGTGTCAATGTATCTTCAACTGATAAATATATTATATATATGATTTATTCCCATTGTTTGTTACATTATCCTTTGAGGAATACTGCCTTCCTTGGACGATAACAGTCACTAGATAACTCTTCCTCCAATCACAATCCTTCAGGTGCCACAATGTTGGAGGAGGAAGACTTGTTCTCTGGAAAACATTGAATATTAATTATTATTAATGAACTGTCAATACTAGCCTGGCAAATAATGATATATCGATGAGTAAAAAAGTGTTTATTTGTTTTCATCGTGTTTTTTGTTGATATTTTGTTTGGTTTATGTTTGTTCAACTGCCATTTTTCTGTTTATTGTTTGGAGGGGTTTTCTGAGGAGGAGAAAAAAGAGCAATGGATCGTCAGTTTCAAGTTATCTGTAGTACACTGTTCACCTGGTAATCATGGAAACTGCATGGTACCTTATGGCACTTATGTCGAGAAATTCCAATAGAACTGGCAACTACTTGGTCTCAAAGGATCCGTAGTTGTGCTAAGTTTTCAACTGATCGCTTAAACAACTGCGAGCAATTTGTGGTTACAAATATTAAGTAACTTGTTATACCACTGTTATTGGAAACAAAGAAACAAAACACCAAAAAGTCACCATGTAGTTTCTATGTAAATAACAGGTAGGTGGTGTTCTGTAAAAACATGCTACCAATCATTTCTGTGTCCTGTTTTTGAACCTTGTAGTCTTGATGGCATGACCTTACAGCTGATCTGTTAATATGGAGACCGACCTCCGTAGGTGCGTTCTGTATTTCCTTGACGTGTATTCATATTGCCAAAGATAAACTACTTCATCAATTCATGTAAATATCACCTTGTCCATTACTATGACGAAAGTATGTTTGTTTAATTTTTTTATTTTATTTTTCTGAAAGAAAAAAAACCTTACATAAAGTTTCTGTGCTGTATCGTCTTCCAGTTGCAATAAAAAAAAAAACGCATTGCAAAAAGTTACTCCTGTGGTCACGTTTCTTCAATAAGTCCACAGCAAATTCTCCAGTATTAAATCAACGCTGAGAGTGCTAAATTTAACACTGTTCCAGTGTCTATGCGGCTCCACACTTTTCAGTGTTACATTTACATAATTATTTGTATAATTCCCAGTGTGCTTTTCCTTTTGAGTGAATTGTAGATGCCACCCATGACTGTATTTGTTAGTGACATATACATGGTTGTTGCATTCATTCATTTTCAGTCCTATGGCTGTCACGACTTCGGCCGAGGCTGCCTCCCCTCCTTGTTCGGGCAGGCTTCGGCGTTCGTCGTCACCGGAGTACTAACCACTGCCGCCCCAATCATCATCACAATTGTCTTGTCTCGTTATCACACACAACTGGTTCTAGTCCCCTAATTAGTCTGTGTATAAGTGTTCCCTCTGCCCCCTTGTCCTTGTGGGTGATTGTTTATTGTGAAGCTCGGTGGAGCTCGTGTATTTTGTTCGACGGGAGTATTTTCCTGTGTGCCTTGTATTTTCCAGTGCACCTGTTTTGTGCCCTGGAGTGTGTTTGACGCAGTTCTGCGTAAACCTGTATTTTGCGGATTAAAGCCTGTTATTCTGTGATTTACCCTCCTGCGCCTGACTCCTTCAACACCACCTCATCACAATGGCGTTCACCATGTGCGATCCTACGCGAATATGATATCATTAAAATACATTATTTAAGACGATACAATATATACAGTGCATTCGGAAAGTATTCAGACCCCTTGACTTTTCCCACATTTTGTTACGTTACAGTACAGCCTGATTCTTAAATGGATTAAATCGTTTTTTCCCCTCATAAATCTACACACAATACCCCATAATGACAAACCAAAATAATAAAAAAATTAAAAACTATCACATTTACATAAGTATTCAGACCCTTTACTCGGTACTTTGTTGAAGCACCTTTGGCAACGATTACAGCCTCGAGAGTTCTTGGGTATGACGCTACAACCTTGGCACACCTGTATTTGGGGAGTTTCTCCCATTCTTCTCTGCAGATCTTCTCAAGGTCTGTCAGGTTGGACGGGGAGCGTTGCTGCACAGCTATTTTCAGGTCTTTCCAAAGATGTTTGATCGGGTTCAAGTCCGGGCTCTGGCTGGGCCACTCAAGGATATTCAGAGATTTGTCCCGAAGCCACTCCTGTGTTGTCTTGGCTGTGTGCTTAGGGTCGTTGTCCGTTTGGAAGGTGAACCTTCGCCCCAGTCTGAGGTCCTGAGCAGGTTTTCATCATGGATCTCTCTGTACTTTGCTCCGTTCATCTTTCCCTCTATCCTGACCAGTCTCTGCCGCTGAAAAACATCACTACAGCGTGATGCTGCCACCATGTTTCACCGTAGGGATGGTGCCAGGTTTCCTTCAGACGTGACGCTTGGCATTCAGGCCAAAGAGTTCAATCTTGGTTTCATCAGACCAGAGAATCTTGTTTCTCATGGTCTGAGAGTCCTTTAGGTGCCTTTTGGCAAACTCCAAGTGGGCTGTCATGTGCCTTTTACTGAGGAGTGGCTTCCGTCTGGCCATTCTACCATAAAGGCCTGATTGGTGGAGTTCTGCAGAGATGGTTGTCCTTCTGGAAGGTTCTCCCATCTCCACATGTTATGATTTAACTGGATAAGAACCCAAATGCAGACAAGTACACGAAGCCATAGAAGTTTTAACAGGTTTATTTACAATGTTCAAAGTCCAGGTTTCCAAATATATGGGAAGAGCAAGTCCAGGTTACAGGGAGGGTAACAGATCCAGATCAGGGCAGGTGTGGTACCGTAATGTCCTAGTGTCCGTGATGAGTCCAAAAGAGAGGTCCGGTATTGGAGAGCAGGATGGTGGTGGCAGGAGTGAAGCGGAGGCAGGAGTCAGGTTCCAAATATCTGTGGCACAGGAGAAAAAGTAAATAGAACAGACCAAAAACACAAAGAGCAAAAATAACCAGGTTGAGTCGGCAGCGAGACTAACATGGTCGTCTTGACTATGATCTGACGATGAGTGGTAAGTTTGACCGGGTCTTAAAGGCTGAGGTGATTATGGTGAATGAGCTGCAGCTGGAACCCTGACTCCCACACACCAGACTTCACTCCTGCAATCAAGGACAGACAGAGGGGAGGGAGAGAGCAGAGAGAGCTACCTAGCAGCAGTAGGCCTAACAGTACCCCCCCCTCTACGGACGCCACCTGGCGGCCGACGGGGTTTATCGGGATGTAACCTATGAAACTCTCGGACCAGAGCAGGATCCACAATGAAGCTCCTGGGCACCCAGGAACGTTCCTCGGGACCATAACCCTCCCAATCCACCAGGTACTGGAAACCACGACCTCGGCGGCGAACATCCAGAAGTCGCCGGACAGTGTAGACCGGACCCCCACCCACGATCCTGGGCGGAGGAGGGGGACGAGAGGGCGGGCACAGAGGGCTAACCGACACAGGCTTAATCTGGGAAACATGAAAGGTGGAATGAACCCGTAGGGAGGCAGGAAGCTGTAGCTTAACCGTGCAGGGGTTAACAATAGACAGTATCTTGAACGGTCCTATAAAACGAGGCGCCATCTTCTTAGACTCCACCTTCAATGGAAGGTCCCGTGACTTCAGCCATACCTCTTGACCAGGAGAGTAACCGGGAGCCTGGGACCGGTGACGGTTGGCTTGCCTCTGCATGTACGCCGAAGCTCGGGACAGAGCTACCCTGGCCTTCCTCCAGACCTTGAAGCAGCGGCGCATGTGGGACTGCACCGAGGGTACCGCCAGTTCCCTCTCTTGGGAAGGGAACAGGGGAGGTTGATAACCCAGAGCACACAGAAAAGGAGACAAACCAGAGGAAGCGTTAGTCAAGGTGTTATGAGCATATTCCACCCAGGGGAGCATGGAGCTCCATGACCCAGGGTTAGACCCAGTGACACAGCGAAGAGCGGTCTCCATCTCCTGGTTCGCTCTCTCGGCTTGCCCGTTGGTCTGGGGGTGATATCCAGAGGACAGGCTGGATGTAATGCCCAAAGCTTTACAGAAAGCTTTCCACACCTGGGAGACAAACTGGGGACCCCTGTCAGAGACAATATCCGTGGGTAGACCATGAGAGCGGAACACATGTTCAACCAAAATATCAGCCGTCTCTCTGGCAGTAGGCAGTTTAGGTAGGGCCTTAGAACTTAGAAAAACGATCAATCACCGTAAGAATGACAGTCTTACCAGACGAGGGGGGAAGTCCAGTGACAAAATCCATAGCGATATGCGACCAGGGCCGGCTGGGTATAGGTAGAGGTCGTAGATGACCAGCGCTGGCCTGGGTGGAGTTCTTACTTCGTGCACATACCGTACAAGCAGCAATGAAGGCTCGAGTGTCCGCCTCCATCGTGGCCCACCAGAACTTACGTCGCACAAAGTCAAGGGTCCGCGAAACTCCAGGGTGACAGGTAAGGGGAGACGAGTGAGCCCACTGAAGTACCTGGGAGCGAGCAGACTCAGGGACAAACATCCGGTTAGGAGGACCCCTCCCAGGGTCAGCTTGATGATGTTGAGCCTGTCTAACAATCCCCTCGATGTCACATGTGATGACTGCAATACTGCAGGTAGGAGGCAAAATGGGTTCAGGGTTACTACCAGTATCAACAGCCGAATGAACACGAGACAGGGCGTCAGGCTTGACGTTGCGTGACCCAGGACGGTAAGACAGAGAAAAATTGAATCTCCCAAAAAATAGTGCCCACCTGGCTTGACGGGGGTTGAGCTGCTTCGCTGACTGGAGGTAAGCCAGATTCTTATGATCCGTCCAAACGATGAAGGGTTGTTCCGCCCCCTCCAACCAATGTCGCCACTCCTCGAGAGCCAGCTTAACGGCGAGCAGTTCACGATTGCCAACATCATAATTCCTCTCTGCCTGAGAAAGTTTCCTTGAGAGAAAAGCACAGGGATGCAGTTTGTTATCTTCAGGAGAACGTTGTGACAACACTGCACCTACCCCAGTGTCGGATGCATCCACCTCCACGACAAACTGGCGGTCGGGGTCCGGCTGCATCAGAATGGGAGCCGAGGCGAAGCGATGTTTCAGTTCTTCGAACGCTGATTCGGCCCCTTCATTCCAAGCGAACGGTCGTGAGATGGAGGTGAGAGCGGTGAGTGGCGCCGCAATGCGGCTGTAGTCCTTGATGAACCTCCTATAGAAGTTCGCAAACCCCAGGAATCGTTGAAGTTGTTTGCGGGTAGAGGGAGCTGGCCAGTCCGTGACAGCAGAGATCTTAGCTGGGTCCATCCGCAACTCCCCCTGAGCTATGATGTAACCCAAAAAGAGGTCTCAGACACATGAAATTCACATTTCTCCATCTTCACAAACAGTTTGTTCTCCAACAACCTTTGCAACACCTGGCGCACATGTAGTTCATGTTCCTGGGAGGACTCTGAGAAAATCAAGATATCATCCAGATAGACAAAAACAAACCGATTCAACATGTCCCGAAGGACATCATTGACTAGTGCCTGAAAAACAGCAGGGGCATTGGACAACCCAAAAGGCATAACCAGATACTCAAAATGTCCCAAGGGTGTGTTGAAGGCAGTCTTCCATTCATCACCCTTACGAATGCGCACCAGGTGATACGCATTTCGTAGATCCAGTTTCGTAAAGATGGTAGCACCATGAAGGAGGGGAAAAGCAGAATTAATCAAAGGCAGAGAATACTTGTTCTTAATGGTGATGTTGTTAAGACCACGGTAATCAATACAGGGTCTGAGGGTCTTATCCTTCTTAGCAACAAAAAAGAATCCTGCTCCTACAGGTGACGAGGAAGGACGCATAATACCTGCCGCCAAGGAGTCCCGAATGTAGTTCTCCATAGCCTCCGTCTCCGGCCGGGAGAGATTGTACAGGCGACTGCTGGGGAGCGGGGCTCCTGGCTGGAGGTCAATGGCGCAGTCGTAAGGCCGGTGAGGAGGAAGAGAAGTAGCTCTGTGTTTGCAGAAAACGGATGCCAGGTCATGATACGCGTCAGGGACAGCAGAGAGATCCATGGACTCCAGTGGAGGTTGAGGCACAGTACTGGCAGGAGTCTGAGCAGAACACAAACAATTCACATGACAAAATGTGCTCCATGAAACAATGTTACCTGTCACCCAATCAATGTGTGGATTGTGTCTTATGAGCCAGGGGATACCAAGGACCAGGGGTGTCTGTGGGCAGTCGATAATATGGAATTGAATGTTCTCCTGATGATTTCCCGACACTCTAAGACAAACAGGAACAGTTTGATGGGTAATACGGGTCAACAATTGTCCATTTAGACCCTTAGCCTGCAGCGGACAGTCCATAGGAACAGTCTCCAAATCCATTTGTTGAGCCCACTCTCTATCCAAAAGCTTTCGTCGGCACCAGAGTCAATCAGCGCACTAACAGAGAAATTCTGGGACTGCCACTGGAGGGATGCCTGGAGCAGAATGCGGGGAGAAGAGGAAGAATCCGCTGCTCGGCTCACCAAAACTTCTCCCATTAATGATGAGCCGGCCCTTTTCCCGGACGAACTGGGCAGGAAGGAACGAAATGACCAGCTTCTCCACAATACAGGCAGACCCGAGCCTGAATACGACGTGCACGCTCCTCTGAGGACAACCGTGCACGACCCACCTCCATGGCTTCGGGTTCAGTGCTCCTCGTATCGACTCGGGAAGACACGGCTTTCTCCGTAGGGAAGATGCAGGGAGGAGTTTGTTGATGACAGACAGGTTGCTTGGAACTAACACTCCTCTCCCGGCGGCGCTCCCGAATCCGATTATCCAACCTGATAGTGAGTGAAATAAGATTATCCAGCATAGCCGATTCATCATATGACACCAATTCATCTTTTAAAGTCTCAGACAAAGCATTGATGAACACTCCTTGTAATGCCTCGTCATTCCAACCACTCACTGCTGCTAAAGTCCGAAACTCCACTGCCATCTCCGCCACACTACGAGCCCCCTGTCGAAGAGAGAACAACAGTTTCGCAGCCTCCTTGCCTCGTACGGGGTGGTCAAAAACCTTCCTCATCTCCGTGGTGAAGGCAACGTAAGCGTTGCAAATGTCCGACTGACTCTCCCATACCGCGGATCCCCAGGCACGAGCGGAACCGCTAGTAGAGTTAATAAGGTAGGCAATACGGGCTCTTTCTGAGGCGTAGGTGAGGGGCTGTTGTTCAAACACTAACGAGCATTGAGTCAAAAAATCGCCACAGGTTCCCATGTTCCCGTCATAGCGCTCTGGAGCAGGAACAAAAGGCTCTCTGATCTGGGCTGAAGGGGTAGTAAGGGCAGACACTTGATTGGTGAGTAATTGAACCTGATTAAGCAGCACCTGACTGTCCTCAGCAATCGTCTTAAACAGGGTATCATGTTGGCCAAGTAAAATGCCCTGATTGGCTATGGCAGTCCAAATTTCAGTGCACTCTGGGGTGGTATCCGAGCTACTGTCTGCTGGGTTCATGTTGGTCAGATCATACTGTTATGATTTAACTGGATAAGAACCCAAATGCAGACAAGTACACGAAGCCATAGAAGTTTTAACAGGTTTATTTACAATGTTCAAAGTCCAGGTTTCCAAATATATGGGAAGAGCAAGTCCAGGTTACAGGGAGGGTAACAGATCCAGATCAGGGCAGGTGTGGTACCGTAATGTCCTAGTGTCCGTGATGAGTCCAAAAGAGAGGTCCGGTATTGGAGAGCAGGATGGTGGTGGCAGGAGTGAAGCGGAGGCAGGAGTCAGGTTCCAAATATCTGTGGCACAGGAGAAAAAGTAAATAGAACAGACCAAAAACACAAAGAGCAAAAATAACCAGGTTGAGTCGGCAGCGAGACTAACATGGTCGTCTTGACTATGATCTGACGATGAGTGGTAAGTTTGACCGGGTCTTAAAGGCTGAGGTGATTATGGTGAATGAGCTGCAGCTGGAACCCTGACTCCCACACACCAGACTTCACTCCTGCAATCAAGGACAGACAGAGGGGAGGGAGAGAGCAGAGAGAGCTACCTAGCAGCAGTAGGCCTAACACCACAGAGGAACTCTGGAGCTCTGTCAGAGTGCCCTTCGGGTTCTCACAGGCTGCAGCTTGTATATCTGTCTCCATGCGTGAATCTCTACTATGGGAGCCTAAACTATCATCCAACCTGGTTGTTGACTGTTTGTTGTGTCTGTTATGTTTCTTTGTGCTCTTTGTACGTGTTGTGTGTGGGAAAGAACTATAAAAATGTTCATGTTAAACAAGTAAGACAAGTAAACTAGACATTCTTTTTTTAACCTTTTTTTAGCCAGTTGATTGGGAATGAATTCTCATTGAGAATGAATTATCTTTTACAATAGCAACCTAGCAGTGCAATAGACCTGCAAACAGAATCTTTTTTTAGATGCCATTCATGTTTTTTGTTAAATGATAATCGGTCCACTTATGTCCAGTATGTCTGACAGTCAACCATCTGTGTCTGATATCGCACCCTATTCCCTATGTAGTGCACTACTTTTGACCAGACCCCTAGGTGGCTATCCAAATGAGGCTCTGGTCAAAAGGGAGCGATTTCAGTACTCCAGATGAGCCACTGACCAGTGTAATACTTCCTGGATGGTGATGTCATCCCATAGGCCCTGTCCATCCGAGACGCTTGATTGGTCACAGGTCACCGCCAGCGACATGCTCCCTGACACTAGTCCAATTGCTAATGACACGTTGCTTGACTTTGTTGCCAGGGAAAGAAACAAGAGGTGGCTATCGTTTGAGTTCTGTCTTACTTTCTTCCTGGATCTGATAAGAAGAAAGAAAACATAATTTTAAAAAATATATATATATCCTGGTGCTCTGCTTGGCTTGGCTTGGCTCGGTTGTCATGGATACGAAACACTCATTTCTGAGAAGTGCGGGGAAAGGTGATAACTGGTGAACATTACTCAAACACTCAGCTAACACTCCGTTAACTCCTACCTGAAGTGCCATGTTGACATTAAAGGGGTATGTTATGGTTTCAGTTAGTATCATCTCTGTAGTCATCTTTACGGCTGCTCCCTACATAGATGAGGTTGGGGTTTTAAGTGGATAGGTGTGTCTGTGTGTGTGTTTGTGTGTGTGTTTGATGCCAGATGTCTCCTTGTTCACGCCAACACCCCACAATCCTTCACTAGGAGAACCCATGAGGCAATCACCCCACTACTTACTCCTGTTGTTGCCAAGGTACCATGGAAATGGAGGTGTTCATTACGTCAATGAATCAATAACCCCCTCAGACAGAAACACATACACACACACCCCCAAATCCGCAGACACCAGATAATAACCTGACAAATCCGTGCCCGTCCCCCTAATGCGTCCCAGGGTCCCTGTAACTCAGACACAAATACAGCAGCATTACATGAAAGCCCCGGTATTAGGCTGCCTGTGTTTGAATACATTGGCAAGTCTCCCTATCTGTGGGAAGAGGGCTTGATTTGCATGGGGCTGCGGGCTAGGGGGATTTGAGAAAAAGATTGAAGGCTTTGGTGGCAGCCTTGAGGAACGTGCCATGACTTCATGTAAGGACACCGACTGGAGTCTGGGAGATGTGTGGAATGGATGCTTCGTTACTGGCACTGTGTCACTGTAACTAGACAAGAGGTTCGTAGTGCAAAACGGGAGGGCAACTCTGGTCCTGGGGGGCTAAAGAGGGTGCTGGCTTTTGTTTCAATAAATCAACGTGTCATAATCTTCACTTTGGGTGTGTTGGAGCAAGGCTGGAACAAAAGCCTGCACACAAAAGCCTGCATACATTGAGCTGTGACTCCAGTGTACCTCTAAGGTTATGAAAAGACAGTTGGTGTCTTCACATTGTGCACTAAAAACATCACAACACACTATATATGTTTGTTTACAGTTGGTTTTGGCTGCCATGGCCCTGAATGCTTTTCTGTTTGTGTGTGCATATGTGTGTGTGTGTGTATGTATGTAAGTGTCTGTCTGTGTGTGTCTGTGCATGTGTGTGTGTACGTGAACGTGTCTGTGTGTGTGTGTGTGTGTGTGTGTGTATGTGTGTGTGTGTAGTGCCAGTGTGTGTGTGGGTGTGTATGGTGTGAATCACATTGAGGAATGTGACCGTATGGAGACAGAAGGTAATGAAGCTGGCATTCCATGGAGCCACTGCTGACAAAGCACCTGCAAATGCCAACCTATGTGACTCCCATTCCCTTGCTCTCTTTCTCTCTCTCTCGCTCTCTCACTCCTCTCTCTCTCTCTCTCTCTCTCTCTCTCTCTCTCTCTCTCTCTCTCTCTCTCTCTCTCTCTCCCTCTCTCTTTCTTTCGCTTTCTCTCGCTCTCGCTCTCTCTCCTCCTCCATTACAAATGAGACTGCAGTAAAGTTAATGTTCTGTGTCGGAGCGTCTAACTGCAGGTAGCCCACTTAGCTTTCCGCTGGGCTAATGCCCTTGATCTTTCATTAGGAGTCTACCTACGGCACCTAGGGGAGAGGAGCAGCAGCCGAGCGAAGTATGAGACAGAGAGAGGAGAAAGAAAGAAAGAGGAGAGGGGGGAGAGCCCTTCCATACCCCTCTGCATTCATTTTTCTACACCGTAGTATAGTCATTCTCTTTTCTGATTTAAAACTTTTGTCTTTAGCTTTCACTGTACTTATCTATATGTGTTATTGTAAGAGATGTGTGTGTGGATAGGGAGAAACTTCCTGTTGAAATAGACTGGTGTTAATGTTTGTTTTTCACGACAACACACTTTGTTTTTGTAGCAACCAACGTCCTGAAACCTGTTCAGTGGGCATTAAGGCTGTGTACCGGTACAGGTGCCAACGATGTCCACATGTGTTCTCGTTGGTTACATAAACGTGAATGTTCTTATAACACAGTCACTACTACATAACAGCCATACTACTGTAATGATCCCTGTGACATCTGGATGTGTGTGTGTGCAGGGTTGGGGAGGAACTGATAACATGTCATCGGTTACATGTAATCGGATTACTCCTTTTTAAACTGTAATCGGTGACGTTACCAGCAAAAATATTGTAATCAGATTACCAATACTTTTGAAAAACTCGATGATTACTTTTTGGATTACTTTTAAATTCAGAAAGGATATTTGTGGGAAAAAAATACATGATGACACCTTTCTGTTTTCTCAATGACATTCATTTCAGCATTAGGCACACGTTTAAGTTTGTTCCATTTGAGCAAGTCTGATCACAAGTCAGAGACAGGGTTGGGTAGGTTACTTTCTAAATGTAATCCGTTACAGTTTCTAGTTATCTGTCCAAAATTGTAATCGTAATGTAACTTTTGGATTACCTAAATTTAGTCAGGTAATCTGTTACGTTTGGATGACTTTCCCCTTAAGAGGCATTAGAAGAATACAAAAAGGATTCATCAAACGCATTTCATGTATCATCATAGTGGTCTCTGACTTATGGTCAGACTCGCTCAGGTGGAAGAAACTTTAACTTGCACCTTTTTTCAATGCTGAAATTAATGTCATTGAGAAAACAGAAAAGTGTCATCATGTATTTTTTTGTTGTTGCAAACATCCTTTATGATTTTAAAAATAATCCAAGGAGTAATCATCTAGTTTTTCAAAAGTATCTGTAATCTGATTACAATATTTTTGCTGGTAACGTAGCTGAATACAATTACATTTTTTCTGTAATCCAATCAAAAGTTAGATCTAGAATCGGCTTCCTATTTCGCTACAAAGCCTCCTTCACTCATGCCAAACATGCCCTCGTAAAACTGACTATCCTACCGATCCTAGACTTCGGCGATGTCATTTACAAAATAGCCTCCAACACTCTACTCAGCAAATTGGATGTAGTCTATCACAGTGCCATCCGTTTTGTCACCAAAGCCCCATATACTACCCACCATTGTGACCTGTATGCTCTTGTTGGCTGGCCCTCACTACATATTCGTCGCCAAACCCACTGGCTCCAGGTCATCTATAAATCCCTGCTAGGCAAATCCCTGTCTTATCTTAGCTCACTGGTCACCATAGCAACACCCACCCGTAGTCTGCGCTCCAGCAGGTATATCTCACTGGTCATCCCCAAAGCCAACACCTCCTTTGGCCGCCATTCCTTCCAGTTCTCTGCTGCCAATGACTGGAACGAACTGCAAAAATCTCTGAAGCTGGAGACTCTTATCTCCCTCACTAACTTTAAGCGTCAGTTGTCAGAGCAGCTTACCGATCACTGCACCTGTACACAGCCCATCTGTAATTAGCCCACCCAACTACCTCATCCCCATATTGTTATTTATTTTGCTAATTTGCACCTCAGTATCTCTATTTGCACATCATCTTTTGCACATCTATCACTCCAGTGTTAATCCTAAATTGTAACTATTTTGCACTATGGCCTATTTATTGCCTTACCTTCATAACTTACTACATTCGCACACACTGTATATATATTTTCTGTTGTATTTCTGACTTTATGTTTTGTTTACCCCATATGTAACTCTGTGTTGTTGTTTTTATCGCACTGCTTTGCTTTATCTTGGCCAGGTCGCAGTGGTAAATGAGAACTTGTTCTCAACTGGCTTACCTGGTTAAATAAAGGTTAAAAAAATAATAAAAAATACTCTACTGAGTCTAGGTAATCCAAAAGTAAACCAGGTAACTAGTAATTGTAACGGATAACATTTAGAAAGTACCCTACCCAACCCTGTGTGTGTGTATGTATGTGTGTGTGTGTGTGTGTAGGATAGGAAAAACTTGAATGGAAAATTGTCTTTGACACACAGTACTGCTGTATACTGCCCTAAAAGCAAAAGAGCAGTAACTGCACATTTGGACCAAAATGAGTTATTTACATTTTTTATACATTAATTAATTGCTTTATCATGTGGACAAATATCCTGCCTCCGTTGTGTTGTATTATGGAGAAATGTGGGGGTCATGTTTGCAGTAACCGCAAAAAGTTAAAGTGAAACCAAGGAAAAAGGAAGTAACTGCCATCACTCACGTCAGTTACTGCCTTTGACCTTGGTTTCACTGAGCTTCGTTCTGCATTGTCTACGGTAAACCTTGGTATTATTTATTGTTCTTTGCTGATATAAGTATCAAACTATATGACACTGACAGCCACATACAAATAAATATAATAACACAAGATTGTATTTAAAAAAATCGTCATGGAAATGTATTCCAGTGGGTGTACCAAGCAAGAAGGCAGTAACTGCCATCTATGGTCAAAGGTCATGTCAGAGGTCAGGGTCAATATGAATAAAACATTACCTAATAGTAAGACAACAGATAACCACATCTCCAATGATCTGCATACAATTCATATGGCTGGACAATAGAACAACTTTGAAGTCATTTTTCTCCGTTTCACTCTATGATCAGTTACTGCTATTTTGCTTGGTAGAGTAGTATACAAAATAGACACTGTAAATTACACATTCAACATGATATATACATTGCACTTTACCCATCATACACATTGCAGACTTTTCATATAGCCACATAGATAATACCTATCGCACATTCCCTCACATTCAGTCAGTGGCGTACAACACAGCTCAGCGTTACTTATTGTCGATCAGGTATTTGATGGAATGAAGGAGTGCTTATACCGGTTCAGCTTACACGTAGGGACCCTATAGCGTCTGCCTGAGGGGAGGAGGGACCCTATAGCATCTGCCTGAGGGGAGGAGGGACTCTATAGCGTCTGCCTGAGGGGAGGAGGGACCCTATAGCGTCTGCCTGAGGGGAGGAGGGACTCTATAGCGTCTGCCTGAGGGGAGGAGGGACCCTATAGCGTCTGCCTGAGGGGAGGAGGGACTCTATAGCGTCTGCCTGAGGGGAGGAGGGACTCTATAGCGTCTGCCTGAGGGGAGGAGGGACCCTATAGCGTCTGCCTGAGGGGAGGGCTGATACTCAGAGTGAAGTACATGGGAGTCTGTTCAGAAATAGTCTGCAGGGAGGGATGCTGCCTCACACCCATGACCTTCATGGCAGTTTGTATCAGGCGGGCAATTTGAGATTTTAGTTGAACTGATAAACTGCCAAACCAGACTGTGATGCCATATCTCAGGATACTCTCTATGAATGTATGGTAGACCAGGAGCATCATTTTCTTGTCACCTCCAAAAACTCGGAGTCTACGTAGGAAATAGAGGCGGAGTTGGACTCTGCAGCAGACACGCTCTACTTGGACATTCCAGCTCAGCACATTGTCCATTTACACACCCATGTACTTGTATGAACTAACCTGTGCTCTGTTGGCATTGTGGACAACCACGCACGTGTGGTCGCCGACAGATTTGGGGTCAAACACCATCCCCCGTTTTCTTTACATTAAGGATGAGATAGATGGTGGTCATCACACAACTGGACAAACCTCTGGATCTCTGACCTGTACACAGTAGTATTAGCATCTTTATAGATCAGACCAAGAATGTTGAACTTGACAATATAGTTATCGTGTATGTGTGTGTGTGTGCGGCTGTGTGTGTGTGTGTATACCTGTGTGTGTGTGTGTACGTGTGTGTATGTGTGAGTGTGTACCACAGGAGGCTGGTGGGAGGAGCAATAGGAGGACAGGCTCATTGGAATGGAATCAATGGAACGGTATCAACCACATCAAACATATGTTTGACTCCGTTTCATTTATTTAATTCCAGCCATTACAATGAGCCCGTCCTCCTATAACTGCTCCCACCAGCCTCCACTTGTGTGTAATCGTGTGTGTGTGTGATTGGCTGTTTAACTTAATCCAGTGCAGCCACCTGCAGCCCATGCATTTAGGGCCCATTGACTGTCCGGTGATTTTAATAGTGGTGAATCAGTGTGTCTCAGTGGACAGCTGCAGACACTGTAATCCCCTATCAACACTTATCAAATCAGGGACTCATCAGACACTGTTTATCAATGCAATGCTATGGGTCCAAACTCAGCTGTGTGTGTGTGTGTGTGTGTGTGTGTGTGTGTGTGTGTGTGTGTGTGTGTGTGTGTGTGTGTGTGTGTGTGTGAGAGAGAGAGAGCTTCAACTACAATTCCAACTAAGGCAACAGATGTCTTATCCCTCAGCAGCCAACCACATTCAGTGTGTGCGTTCATACTGTACGTGCATGCCTGCCTGCGTCCGTGCATGTGTGTCTGTGTGTGCGTATGCATACATATGTGTGTGTAGTGGAGAATGGGTATGAGGAAGAAATGAGCATGTTTGCACATATGTACTTGCCCGCTTGTATCTGGTACGGGTATGGGTGCATGTCTCAGCAACTGGGACTACATCATCTCCTGTTCTCCACTCCATTTCAGAGATGAGCACAAGCCTTGTAAGATCAGCCTGTTTATTGACCCTCTCAGGATAGTAAAGGAGTAGAGGTAAGTTCTCTCTCTTACCTGCTACAATGCTGCACAGTAGTGTTTATGTGTGTGTGCGTGTGTTTGCGAACGCGCATGCAGGTGTGTGTGTGTGTGTGTGTGTGTGTGTGTGTGTGTGTGTGTGTGTGTGTGTGTGTGTGTGTGTGTGTACGGACCTATAATGTGCGGCTCATCCATACAAATTGGAGGTAATTTAATAAAAAGTTCCCGCTGATGTCTCCTTTGATAGTTAGACAGTGTGTCAGCGCCTCGCTTGCCCCTAATGTCCTCCTCCTGTTTCATCTATAACACTGGAGAGAGCGAGAGAGAGAGAGAGAGAGAGAGAGAGAGAGAGACGAGAGGAAGGGAGAGGGGAGAAGGGAGAGGGGGAGGGAGAGACAGGGGAGAGGGGGGTGAGAGGACGATGGAAAATGAGATAGATAGAAAGAGGGAGGGACTAGTGCATGAAGAAAGAGAATACATATAGACAAATTGAAAAAGGTTGTGAGAGAGAGAAAGAGAAAGATGGAGAGAGAGAGAGAGAACCAAAGACTGGAGGCAAGAGACGAGCGAGACAGTGACTGTGATGTCATAGTGTTGTGGTTTGTGTGTTGTGTTGTTCTGTTCATTTACATATTGTACTGTACTGTGTATTGAATTGACAACGTTTAGATTTTACCTACTCCCCATGCCAATAAAGCATGTTTGAATTAGAATTAGATGGGGACATGGAAGGAGAGGTGGAGACTGAGTGAGAGAGATGGAGTAGAGATGGATAGAGAGAGAGAGAAAGAAAGAGTGCCATGGGCATTTTAATTGCTTTGAAAGTAGGTTAACCAGAGGGATGAATTAGCTGCATGTGGAGTGAATGAAATACAGAGGAGGGGAGGAGACAAGAGCTTGAGAGAAGAGGGAAATAGAGGAGCTGGAAAGGAGAGGAGAGGTAATGAGAATTGAAGTGAGGAGAGGTGGAGAAGAAGGGAGAGCAGAAGTGAGGAGAGGAGAAGGGAGGAGAAGAAAGGAGAGGATAGGAGAGGTAGAGAAAGGAGAGGAGAAGCGATGAGTGAACGAGAGGTACGAGAAGGGGAGGACAGGTAGAGAGAGGAGAAGAGCTGGAGAGGAGAGGAGGTTGAGAGTATTGTGTGTGTATGTGTGTGCATCTGTGTGCGCGTGTGCGTGAGTCTGTGCATTCCCTCACACGCCCGCATACGTGTGTGTTTGTATGAGGATAAAGGTATATGATAAGACAATAGTGGTCACATCTAACACAACTTTAACTGTAAAGACGGTAGACAGCTGGTGTCCCTCGTAGGCAGCAGCAATGTCCCTTGACAGGATTTTGAGCAACAACCTAGTCTCAACAGCTGTCCATAGGTTACATGGTATGCGTCCCAAATCGCACCCTATTCCCTAATATAGCACACTACGTTTGAACAGGGCCTATAAGGCTGACCTGGGCCCATAGGGCTCTGGTCAAAAGTATGAAAATGTATGCACTCACTAACCGTAAGTCGCTCTGGATAAGAGCGTCTGCTAAATGACTAAAATGTACAAATGTACAAATGTTAAAGTAGAGCACTACACAGGAAATAGGTTGCAATTTGGGGTGCATCCATGTACAGCAGTGGAGGCTGGTGGGAGGAGCTATAGGAGGACCGGCTCATTGTAATGGCTGTTATGGAATAAATGGAAATTTGTCAAACATGAGGTTTCCAAATGTTTGATGTGTTTGATACCGTTCCATTTACTCCGTTCCAGCCATTACAATGAGCCCCTCCTCCTGTAGCTCCTCCCACGAGCCTCCACTGATGTACAGTATATACAGTACATTTACAAATGCATGTCTAGCAATGAGCTAACTAAGCGGCAACTGGGTAGATGTTGCCCTCACGCATAGATATACTGTAGGATCTCAGATCAGCCTGTACAGCACCAATTTAAACCTAAGAAACCATGAGGAGTAAACAGAAATCTGACCATAGATCAGTATAAAGGGAAATTAATTCCACTCCTCCTGCGGATGCTAACCTTTTAGGCACTAGATATCTAGCTGTGCTACTGCAACTTTATCTTATTTCGTTTAGTCTAAGTGTCACGATCGTCGGTGAGAGATGAGGACCAAGGCGCAGCGTTGAATGTGAACATATTTATTAATGAATGATCACACGATCAAAACAACAAAACGATGACGTGACAGTCAATGGTCATACACAAACCAAATACGAACAAGAAACCACAATGAATGAGTGCCAAACGGCTACCTAAGTATGACTCCCAATCAGAGCTACAGCCGTATCTGATTGGGAGCCACCCTGGCCAACATAGATCTACAAAACCAGAAAGTGAAACCTAGAACACACATAGACTATACACACCCTGGCTCAACATATTAGAGTCCCCAGAGCCAGGGCGTGACAGTACCCCCCCCTAAAGGCGCGGACTCCGACCGCGCCCACCAAACACCACAGGGGAGGGACCGGGTGGGCACTCCGCTTAGGCGGCGGATCCGGCTCCGGGCCTGATCCCCGCTCCCTCTCCAACCCCCAAAGTACCCCTGGTCCGGTCTGGCCCCGCTGGCCGGAGCTGGACTGCACACTGGTGGAGCGGATTGCTCTAGCTCCGGCGTGAAGCATCTGACCGGTGCCGGACCAGCCACCGGTGGAACAGGCACGGGCCGCGGCGGACTGACGACACACACCACTGGCTTGGTGTGGGGAGCAGGAGCGGGCCGAGCCGGTTGACGGGCGCACCACTGACTTGGTGCGGGGAGCAGGTACGGGCCGAGCCGGGCTGACGGAGCGCACCACTGGCTTGGTGTGGGGAGCAGGAGCGGGCCGAGCCGGGCTGTCGGGCGCACCACTGACTTGGTGCGGGGAGCAGGAACGGGCCGAGCTGGGCTGACGGGCGCACCACTGACTTGGTGCGGGGAGCAGGAACGGGCCGAGCCGGGCTGGACGAGGCGCACCACTGACTTGGTGCGGGGAGCAGGAACGGGCCGAGCCGGGCTGACGAGCGCACCACTGACTTGGGGCGGGGAGCAGGAACGGGCCGAGCCGGGCTGACGGGCGCACCACTGACTTGGTGCGGGGAGCAGGAACGGGCCGAGCCGGGCTGACGGGCGCACCACTGACTTGGTGCGGGGAGCAGGAACGGGCCGAGCCGGGCTGACGAAGCGCACCACTGACTTGGTGCGGGGAGCAGGAACAGGCCGGACCGTACTGGGGACACACACCACTGGTCCTACGCAGGGATCTGGAATGGGCCGGACCGGACTGGTAACACACCCCAGTACCTCTCGCCGTGCCTCTACACCTTCCACCCCCTCTTCGACCAGTGGCCCCCGTAACCTGGTGGCCTCCTCTGCCCATCCGCTGGGCCGCTCTGCCGCGGTCTCGTGCTGGCCCGTCGTCCACGGCGTTAGCCCCCCCCCCTAAAAATTTTCTGGCCGTCTCTCCTACCCGTGGACCAGGTCTCCATGTCCCTCGCCAGCCTTTCGCCCTTCTGCCTCAATGTCAAGCCCTTCTCTTCCTCACTCGGCTTGACCCAGTCGAGGAGGCGAAGGAGATCTGCTAGGGATCTCCCTGGCGATGGCTCCTGGACACGCTGCTTGGTCAAATCTTGGTGGTTTCTTCTGTCACGATCGTCGGTGAGAGATGAGGACCAAGGCGCAGCGTTGAATGTGAACATATTTATTAATGAATGATCACACGATCAAAACAACAAAACGATGACGTGACAGTCAATGGTCATACACAAACCAAATACGAACAAGAAACCACAATGAATGAGTGCCAAACGGCTACCTAAGTATGACTCCCAATCAGAGACAACGAGCTACAGCCGTCTCTGATTGGGAGCCACCCTGGCCAACATAGATCTACAAAACCAGAAAGTGAAACCTAGAACACACATAGACTATACACACCCTGGCTCAACATATTAGAGTCCCCAGAGCCAGGGCGTGACACTAAGGAGCCAAAACGTATCTTGAGTGTGTGTGTGTGTGTGTCTCTGTGTGTCTCTCCCTCCCTCTCTCTCTCTCTCTCTCTCTCTCTCTCTCTCTCTCTCTCTCTCTCTCTCTCTCTCTCTGTGTGTGTGTGTGTGTGTACTTGTTTGACAGTGAGAGAACGTGAAGCCACCCCTGAGCTCTTGCCTCTGCTCATGGTGCCAAATATAGACCCCGTCTTCTAGCAGGAGAGATAGGCTAACCTTGGGGGGCTCACCTGGGAGGCACAAGACAGACAGAGAGAGGAGATTTAGTGTGTGTGTGAATGCGTGTGCTTATGTGTGTGCTTATGCGCGAGCGTGTGTGTGTATCAGGGACTGTCATTTTCTCCGCCAGTTTAAAGGCTGAGGGTGTAAAGAGGTTTGCTTTCCCTTTCATGTGGATAGATAGACAGTAAGTGGTTCCCTGTAGACTCTCTCTCTCTCTTTCTCTCTCTCTCTCTCTCTCTCTCTGTCTCTCTCTCTCTCTCTCTCTCTCTCTCTCTCTCTCTCTCTCTCTCTCTCTCTCTCTCTCTCTCTCTCTCTCTCTCTCTCTCTCTCTCTCTCTCTCTCTCTCTCTCAATTCAATTTCAATTTAAGGGCTTTATTGGCATGGGAAACGTGTGTTAACATTGCCAAAGCAAGTGAAGTAGATAGTCAACAAAAGTGAAATAAACAATAAATATTAACAGTAAACATTACACTCAGAAGTTTCAAAAGAATAAAGACATCTCTCTCTCTCTCTCTCTCTCTCTCTCTCTCTCTCTCTCTCTCTCTCTCTCTCTCTCTATGATACCTGATACATGCTTTTCTCTGTCCCTCCCTCCCTCCCTTTTCCCTTATTTAACCCTCTTTACCCATGTAAAACATCTATATCCACTTCCTCTCAAACGAGAGTGGGGGAAGGTGTCAATCGATATACAATCAATACATAACGGGAAAGATTTCCATGACTCTGGCGCCATCTATTGGCAAATGAGGAATGCACTCAATATTGCTGTTGATAAAGAGTCCTTAATTTCAAACCCACCAGGTGACGCTAGATATCTATTGAATTTGCCAGTAGACCTAGGCTACCAGTTTATGATAAACACATCTCACAGCCTTATTGCACTGTCAATTGTGGCTAGGCTAAATACATACGAAATACATTTTGACAAAGGAAAAAAGGATGTTTAAAATCTTTTTACAAAGTACACGAGGTCTGGGAATTGAACCAAAACAAACTTTGGCCTATAGGCTACATTTTAATCAGTAACTCACTATATTGCAAAATAAAGACACCACAATGACACTGCAATAATACACTACAGGATGTGGACACCTGCTCGTCGAACATCTCATTCCAAAATCATGGGCATTAATATGTTGGTCCCCCCTTTCCTGCATCCTTTCTTCTGGGAAGGCTTTCCACTAGATGTTTCATTCAGCCACAAGAGCATTAATGAGGTCGGGCACTGATGTTGGGCGATTAGGCCTGGCTTGCAGTCGGTGTTCCAATTCATCTCAAAGGTGTTCGATGGGATTGAGGTCAGGGCTCTGTGCAGGCCAGTCAAGTTCTTCCACACCGATCTCGACAAACCATTTCT